>NC_056730.1:691519923-691752423 GCF_019279795.1 Protopterus annectens | reverse complement strand
TGCCTCCTAAACCTGGTGGACATCTTTGAGACAGTTACCAAGGCTATAAATGAGGGAAAGGTGGTACACACAGCCTACCTAGACCACACAAAGGCCTTCGACAACATTCCCCATTCTGGTATTATAGACAAGCTCACCCGCCTGAACATAAACCCCTACTTCACAAGATGGGTTGCCAACTGGCTCATGGACAGAACCCACGTGGTGAGAATTGCAGGAGCTTGGTCCAACTCTAAACCAGTTACAAGTGGCATTCCCCAGGGCTCAGTCCTAGGACCCCTCCTGTTCGGCATATACTTCTCAGAAGTACAGGCAAGCGCAGAAGGACTTTGGCTGACCAAGTTCGCAGATGACTGCAAACTTGGTGCTTTAACTGACTCTCCAGCTGACACAGACATCCTCTAAAAGGATCTTACTGAGACAGATACTTGGTGTCAAAATCATAGCCTCAAGCTAAATGCCAAAAAGTGCATAGTCATCCCCTTTGTAAAAAACAAAGTACCCACAAACTACCACATAGGTGATAGTTCCCTAAATACGGAAGATGTAATAAGGGATCTGGGGACCCAAGTAGATAGTAATCTCACCTTTGATAATCACATTGCCAAAGTGGTTAGAAAATCCTTCCACATGGCCCACCTAATCACAAAAGGGTTCACATCCAGATCAAAACAGGTCATTGTGCCCCTCTACTCATCACTCATCAGACCCATCTTAGAGTACAATGCCCCATTTGGGATGTACCTTACAAGACACCTGCAACTGCTGGAAAGACCACAGAACTTCCTCACCAAGAGGATCAATGGCCTCAAACAGATGCCCTATGCAACTCGACTGAAGAAACTCCAGTTGTACTGGGTTGCAAACCGCCTACTCAGAGGTGATCTCTGCCTGACAAACAAGGCCATGTCCAACCCAGAATTGATGGACATGCTCCACCTAAACAAAACCTTATCCCCTTGAGCCACACGCTCTAGGGATGTAAACCTCACCACAACAATAAATAGGACGTGCTGGAGGGATAGATTCCTGTCCCAGAGACTTTCCATGCTTTGGAACAAGATCCCAATCTACATTAAGCAGAGCTCCTCACTAACACTCTTCAAAAGAAACCTTGACGAGTGGATGGGAAACAGAAAGTTTACCTCGAGGATCACTTCAGTGGCTCTGCTGGACAGAGGCACAGGGAACTAATATAAGGGGGCTGGCGAAAGCCAACACATTCTGGCTAGGCTTATAAATGCCTTCGGGCAGATAGCCTAGTACCCAACTATGAACCTATCTATGTATAGATAAAGGGAGAGTTATCTATACAGAGGTACATTATCTATCTATCTATCTATCTATCTATCTATCTATCTATCTATCTATCTATCTATCTATTGTTGGGTATGGGAAGTACAGAGGCTCCCTCCCACATAAATGCTTATGGATAGGTTATAGAGTAAAAGTGTTCACAGCCAATTAAGACAAAACAATATTTTTCTGGACTATTCTGCACTGACTGCTCATAGGAAAAGCTTTCTGCAGCAGCATGTTTCATTTTTTTTGTCTAACAATGTTTGTCATTTTCAGTTATAAAAATTGTTGTGTTGTAGCTGACCTGATTTTTAAACAGTCCATTTCATAATATAAAATACACCATGTTATGGTGTGGGTAATTTGTATTTTACATATATTGGGGGAGCACTGTTTGTTTCCAAGGCTGCAGCGTGAGTGATTAAATTAGAACCACACATCATGGGTAAATGTATACATTATTCTTAACCCTGACAGTGGTATACAGCAATTATGTAATGATATCTATTAAAATATTTTTTTTTAATAATGTCATTTCATAATTTGCATTTAGTGTTTTCATCTCCACCCAAATAACTGCAGATGTTTTCAGAAGTCCTACATATGTACAATACCATGAATATGGTAACATATTCATGGATTATTATGCAAATGAAGTTTGTGCCACTTTAATGCAAATTACATGACTTCAACAACTCAATATGCCAAGAAGGCACTAAATATGAGAAACACAAACATCAGTCATGTATGAGTTTTATTACACTTTTTATATTAAAGAGAGGCTGCTTTAATGTTAAGAAACATTTTAGATTTCTTTCACCTTCTAGTGACGATTGAAAATGACTTGTTTGAGGAACATAATTGCTTTTACCTTTTGAATGCAGTACCTGCACATCAGAGAAAGGTAGAGCAATTCCAATGCATGCTTAATTTAAAGTACATTTTAACATATCAATAGATTTTTAATTAAAGATAACATAGAAATGCAAATATTGTTTTGCTCTTTGACAGGTGAGCTAAGAAAAAAATGACAGCTCTAGCCAAAAGTAAATTGTTTTTATCCCTACAGGTGTTAATCTTACTAACGTATTGCTGTCCCCTGCAATTTGTTTTACCAGCTGAATAATCAGAACACATGCCAGTATAAGCAAAATAAGTGGAGAATGGTCAAAGGTAAATGGTAGTTGAGATGGAGGTGATGGTGCTGTAGGTTACAGGGATTAGTCAACAGTTCATAGGCAGGTTCAGGGTAGCTAAGCTGATCTGAGTTTTTTTAGGTAAATTGGGGTGTTGTAGTTTTAAAGCAGTTATTGAGTCCAAGGTTGCTTAGGTGAGAAAGAAGCAGCATGGCTCTTTAATCAGCCATAATGTCCTGACAGTGGATAGTGCAAGGACGATCAAGGATGTTAGAGCAGTGAATCAATTGTGTATGCATCATCCCTGGTAAACACATTGACACACACAGCACATACGATTGGTTGGTCATGGTTCAAGTCTCACATTTATTTTTTAATGATAAAAGTTAATAATCAATTTTTACAGTAATAATGTATTTTGGCTTTTGCCTGTCTTGTATGTGTGCTGCTCACCTGTGTGCAAACTTGGCATACTTCCTCAGAAAAATGTTGCATTGGAACTTTCCAAAAAGATACATTGTTACTTGTTTTGCCTTCCATCGCACAAACACACTAAGCGAAGTTTCACAGTGGTCAGTATGCATACACAACACCTGCAGTTCCACAACACTTGCAGACAATAAGGAGAATTTGTTATTGTCCAAAAAGATACATTGTTATATGCGTGGTCTTCTATTTAGCAAATATGCTTAGCAGCATTCCAAGACATCTAGCACTCATACACAGTAACGAGAGTAATAAAAAAAATACACCTGCTGCCTAGCTATCCCTATGGTGACAAGTTTAAGTTCATAACCACAATACTGGTGCACCAGGGTTCTAATCCAGCAAAATCCAGATTTTATTAATGCTGTGCCACTGTAATTTATGTAAAAATAATATAAAAATAATTATATATAAATATAACAATGTATTGCAGATGGATCGAGCATATGGTGTAATTCTAAGGGGTTCCAGTATCTGTCTGCTTGGGAAGACATGATTGACAGACCTCGAAGACCTCGATGCTTTGCCAGAGATAGCCTGCATCTGTCACCCCTGGGTTTATGGATACTGGCTAAGGCTCTTTTAACCCTTATAGTGCCTTTTTTAGGCAGTGTTCCAAACACCAAAGTGCCACCATAACAGCTATAAACAAATACAATCTGAGGGTCATGCTGCTCATCACTTGGAGTCTAAATCTCAAGATGCACTCGCTTGAAGCACTTCTGAAAACAGAGAACATCGACATCTGTGCTGTAACGGAGACATGGTTTAAAGGAGCAGAAAGCACCCCTGCACTACCAGGCTATAAGTCTTTCCACACCTTTAGGTCCCAGAACTTGGACTGAAGCTCCAAAGGCAGTGGTGTCCCCATATTCATAAAGGATATGCACACCTCCAGACTGGTACCCCAGCATAATGCATCAGAGATACTTGGTACAACTAACATTGGGTAAGACAGCAATTCAGGTTGTAGCCTGCTATAGGTTCCCAACCATGTCCCAAGACTCTCATTCCATGTTCCTAAGGACCCTGGAAAATATTAGGGTCTAACCCAACATTAGGTGACTTCAACTACCCCTCCATTAACTGAGAAAATTACTCATGCACCAATACACTTGCCCAATTTTTCCTGAAATTCATTAATTTCAATGCCATGGACCAGCTTATTATTACCCCCACTAGAGGAAGCAACATCCTTGACCTTGTTATTACTAACATGGGTGACTATTGCTCTACACTAATAGTCAACTCCTTCCTGGTTAGATCTGACCACAAACTGATCAGCATGGAAATCCACATCTCACCTGCATGTCCTGCAAAAGTAACCATCATGAAAAACTTCTCCAAAGCAAAACAGAGGGTGGCTAACTTCACGCCACTCATGCCAATGGAAAATAGATGCATGACTGCTGAATCATACACCAGTGCACGGTAGGAACACATACATAAATGCATGGAACTAGCCATACCCGACAGAACCAAGAAGCTCTCCTCCAAAAAAGGAAGGCAATCTGGTGGTCCCCCACCATCAATAAACTCTACAACAGAAGGAAGAAACTGTTGCAGAGAAAGGTGAAGTCCCAAGACTGGAAATCCTACCTTATTAGCATCAACATATAGTTGAGATCCCTCATCAAAACTTCTAAAGCCAGCTATGAAGGCAAAATTACAGCAGACACTAGAAGCAACCACAAGGCCTTCTATAGTTACATCAAGAATCTCCACAGCAATATCCAGATCTCTGAGTTACTGCACAATGGTACTACCTCCTATACTGAGCCAACAGACATTGCCAATATACTGGCTGACAGATTCTGTGGCAATTTTACCCCTCTCCCCCCCAAAAGACCAATCACAATATCAGAAGAATGCCAGGCACCCAGCATTAATGCAGCACAAGTTAAAGCTGCTTTATTCAAGGCCAAGAATACAGCTTCCATGGGACCTGACGATATCCCTGGCTGTGTTCTAAATGAACTACAAAGTGAACTGGCACCACAGATGTGTGCCCTGTTTAATCGCATCCTCACCTCTAGCTTTGTCCCTAATGAATAGTGCACTGCCACATAAAGGAGGGGCGACTACTGACCCTGGGAACTACCACATTAGCTTTACGAGTCTGATATGTAAAGCTATGGAGTCCATCATCATGGACCTAATTAACAAGGATATATGGAATCTCCAAACTCTGGATCCCACACAGTTTGGTTTTGTGAAAGATAGATCATGCCTGCTCAACCTGGTTGACTTCTTTGAGTCAGTCACCAAGGCTGTGGATGAGGGCAAGGCAGTCCATACAGCCTACCTCAATCTGGCCAAAGCCATTGATACCATTCCCCACTCAGGTATTATTGACAGACTCACCAAACTAGGCATCACCCCTTATATCACTAGGTGGATTGCAAGCTGGCTCACAGATAGAACCCACAGTGTGAAAATTGTGGACTCCAAGTCAGATTGCCAACCAGTCACAAGTGGAGTCCCACAGAGATCAGTCCTGGGACCTCTCTTGTTTGGCATCTACTTCTCAAAAGTCCAGGCCAACACAGAAAGAATCTGGCAGACCAAGTTCGCAGATGACTGCAAGCTGGGAGCCATTATTAACTCCCCAAGTGATGCAGACATACTACAGAAAGGCCTCACTGAGGCCAAGGACTGGTGTCCAAACTATGGCCTTAAACATAATGCCAAAAATTGCATTGTCATCCCCTTTGGGAAAAACTCAGTCCCTATAAAGTACCACATAGATGGAATCCCACTGAATGCTGAAAGCGTTATAGAGATCTGGAGACACAGGTTGACAGCAACCTTTCCATCGATCACCACATTGCCATGGTGGTCAGGAAGTCTTTCTATGTGGCACATCTCATTACCAGGGGTTTTGCATTCAGCAATAGAGGGGTCATCATCTCACTCTCCTCCTCTCTCATTACACCAGTCGTCGAGTATAATGCCCCCTTTGGCATGTACCTCACTAGATACCTGCAACAGCTAGAAAGACCACAAAAGTACCTCACAAAGAGGATCCTGGGCCTTAAACACATGTCCTATATGGACAGACTCAAAAAACTCCAGCTATTCTCTGTCTCATATCGTCTACTAACAGGTGATCTCTGCTTGACTTACAGGGCCATGTCTGACTCTGCTCTGTTAGAAATGCTACATCTAAAGAAATCCGAATCCCTCCACACCACAAATTCCAGAGACCTCAGCCTCATTACCACAATCAACAGAATATGCTGAAGGGACAGGTTCATAACCCAGAGACTGCCCATGCTATGGAATAGACTTCGCATATATGTCAAACAGAGCACCTCACTGGCCCTCTTCAAGAGAAATCTTGATGAGTAGATGGGAAATAGAAAATTCACCCCGGGGATCACTCCAGTGGCTCTGCTTGATAGAGGCTCTGGGAACTAATGTTGGGCGGCAAGTTGCCATATCACTTCTATGGGCTAGGCTTATAAAGGCTCCAGGGCCATTAGCCTAGTACACACTTATGAACCTATGAACCTACATACATGATATCATATATTATCCATCTAACTGTGGGTATCAGTACAATTATGGTTTTAAAATTAAACATTTATTTCTAAACTTTCATGTCTCTCACACACATTGTTAATCATTCAACTCTTTTAGTATGTCTATATAACTAATGAGCATGTCTGACAAGCATGCCCTATGTGGCAATGAGCACTCTGGACAGTAATGAGTGTAAAAATATCTCCTATTGGCTATGCACCCCTGTGACAATTGATGCATGCCCATGGCTATAATACAGATAAACAGGGCTTTAATCTAGCACGCTCCAAATTGCATTCATTTCTGAAGAAAAAATAATAATATAAAGACAATTATACATACCAATAACTATATGTAGCAGTGGATATCATATGACTTCTATGTGTGACTGAGGGTATCCTGATAATTCTATTTCAGTAATTAAACTATTTTCTTCTGCCCTTGGATAGACTTCACATTTTAATGATGGCCATCTACATAGCTCACATAACACAAGTATAACTGTAAAACAGAACATATTGTGTGGTCTGACCCAGAACTCAGAAATCTAACTTGAAAGTAATACAAGTATATGCATTTCCAGTATATTGTCAAACATTACCTCTGCATCACACCTGAGAATGTATAAACCAGGACCTTGTCAGGTTGCACACATACATAAGTGTAGCACCACCCACTCTTTAAGGTGTGTATATTAATAATGACCATGTTTGGCAAGCACTTCTTCTATGGCAATGAGGTAAAAACACCTGTGTTGAAAAATATGTGTTCTCAGTTTTACATAGGTTTGAATCCTACATTGTAAAAATTATTTTTGTCAGTGTGTAAGGCCCCACAAAATATGTGTCACATATTCAAAATTTACCCCCCCAAAATTCATATTTTAAAAGTCAAGTCGTTTAACAAGTATAGCAGCAGACAAGCCAAAAATTAATCCCGACTGTCACATTACCCTTTCCATTTCATAAACTGCCTTCCTCTCTGTTTGGCAATGTTATTGTCCATTTAATATTGTGCAAACATGGTTAGCATGGTTGTCCGGATTTGCTCACTAGCAGTAAAGTGAGACATCATGAATTGGCGCAAAAACACTTTAGCTGTTGTAAACATGGTAGGAACTAGGAAGGAATGTGCCCAACTTAGGGCTCAAAGATGGAATTAAGAGGAGTCTATAATTTACATTGCACTTCTCATAAAGCACCACAGCCACAGGCTGCTGCAGAGGCTACACAGGGTCTCAATATAAATCAGAGGCTTGGAACCGTCTAGCCAAGGCTGTCTCCAGTGTGACTGGCATTCCACAGACTGGGGAGAATCATTATAACACCTGAAACAGTGCAAGAAGGCACAACTCAACCAGTAGCTGGATGAGTTTAGCACTGCTGACATCCCATAGTTGTGTACATTTACAGATAAAGATACTTTAAATGATATACAAAGCTGGGGATAGCCAAGAATGGTGTGCATAATGTTCTTCCCTTTTTCTCTCCTCTTGGTTTCATAGCTGTTCAGGAGATTTCATCAAACAGAGAGGCCCATGATGAATGCTTAGATTTACTGAGATAAGCAAGGGGTATGTGTCAATCAAGCACAATTCCATATATTACTAGCAAATTAAGCATTAATATTTCATCTGTAAAATCAAGCATGTAGGCTTCATTCTGTAGCCCAAGGTCATTGCAGGAGTCAAATGTAATAGTGTATTCAGATGTTGTAAGTTCAAGTAACAAATACATACATAAAAAATACACTAAATATTAATTTCAACAAAATTGGCATAAATGCCATGTTGTCAACTTAATCTATATTGTTCTTGAAAGCATATGCAAAACATATGCATATTGCATGGATTATTTGGAACAATTTTCAGTCCTATTTTGCAGTCATAAAAAGTATAGTTAACATAACAGCAAAAATATATAATTTTATTGTAGTAATTGATAATATGTGACATATGATAGTTCTAATTATCTTTTTCTTTTTTTGCCTCTTACTCCACCGCTTATCTCTCTTTTTTATTTTTCTATGTGTGATCACACTGTTCTGATGTCAGACTTTTCTGACAACCAAAAAAATGATTTCCAACACAGGGAGTTAGGCCATCCAGTGTGGCTCAGCCTACCAGCTCTCCAACCTGGAAGTACAGCCTCTGCAGACCTTGCAGTACCAGGTCCCTCAACCTCAGGTAGCATTACCCCAGCAGCTGGTGAGTGGTACCCTCCAGGAGTATTGGTAGAGATGGGGATTTTGTCACCTGCCAGTCATGTGAATGAGGTCATAGAAAGCACCACTGGTGCACTCCTCAGACATCTGGAGAGGATACTCATTGGAATTCTGAAAAAAACAAAATGTCAAGCACTCCAACAGGAAGGTGAGGAAAGGGATGGTAATGGCAGTTATGAAGGGGAGGATTAGATTTTTACTGACCGCATGCTTGACTGGCATGGGTCTCCACTGTCCCTTCCCTATCCCCAGTCATGCTGTTCCCCATCCTTTTGCCTTTCTCACCATCCCTGTCTCTGTCTTGTTTGTTCACTTTGTCTGCACCCACTTCCTCACCTACCCTACTTAACTGACACTGACATATCTATGCCTCTATCCCCAATATTCCTCTCTTTTTTATATAAACTCAAAATACTGGTCTCCTGCCCCCCCCCCTACAACAAATAATTCCCATACATGCTCTCCTCTTCGCACGTGTGTGTTTTTGACACATTTGATTTGGTTCATTTGGCTATACAACATGACTGCATTGTTGTCACCCATCTGTACTGAGGTGACAGTCCAAATTCATTCAATTTTCTATCTATGTTCATATTACATGTTTGAGGAAGTGGATATCTATGGTACCTAACTACTTCCTTCCTGCACATTCCTATACTGCTTTTCCTTTTTTCTTCCCCCTGCTTGCCCCCCATTTCATCACTTTCCTATCTACCCCATTTTCACACATTTAGTCTGCTCAAAAATAACTAATAGAATAACTAAAAAAATAACTAGCTGGCTACTGAATGTATAAAAATGCAAATTCATATGTGCACTGTTGACATAAATCACTTGACTGATGTTCATTTTTCTACAGTATGTCACTGTAGTCATTGCCTGTCATATCTGCAGAAATTAACACATTTACTTATGTAATGCCATCCTGACATGTAAAAAAATTTATTAAATTGAGCTGTTTGTGCAAACGTGGGCAGACCACTAGATATATGGCTATTTTCACATTTGAGCAGAAAACTGTCTGTCACATTTGTAGAAATTATCACATTTACTTATGCAATGCTATCCTGACAGCATGTGTAAAAAAATTAGATTAAGCTGGATGCAAACCCTGTATTATTTGTACTCTAAAAAGAGACTATTGCTCTTACACCTGCTGCCACAGAGAAAGACAGGCAGCAGTTGTATTATTTACATGCAGTCCTGTCCAGAGTGCTGACTGCCTCTCCACTTAGTGTGTTTGTGTAATGGAATAGAAATATATATTTTCCCATTTAATCAGAGAACAGCATTTGCTCATCATTTACCTCCACACAAGTGGGAAAGGCAATTGCAATAGTTTTCAATATCAAAAAATTTGTAATGCAACACTTCCAATATAAACTACAGTATGAATACTATAGTATCTGTCAGCTATGTCAACCATAGCCTATATGCATAAGTATTTTTCAAGTAAGTTGTGTTCATTAAATGTGAATCTCACATGCACAAACACTTTGACATTGTACACACAAACAAGTTGCTCGGAGGTGTGCTATGGAAAGAACTGACTGGCATGTATTACTATGTTTACTGCCAGTTAGTCTTCATGAAATTAAAATCCATGTAAAAAACACAACCAAAGGAAGAGACTTGTTAGTGACTGAACACATATTAACTCAGACTCATGTGTGCCCTGCACCCATGCACTTGAACATGAATATGTCAGTAGTAGTTCCCAAATGTCAACTACACTACACAAATAAATAATATAACTACATTGTTACATAATCTAAAGTTTTATACTGACAATAGACATTGAGATTATCTTATACATGTCTAAATGTGGACATGAATTTGCCACAAATATGAACACACATACATGTACAGTTGCATCCATGCTGATCAACAAACATGTGAGAATGTGTGTGTGTGTGTGTGTGTGTGAGTGTGTGTGTGTGTGTGTGTGTGTGTGTGTGTGTGTGTGTGTGTGTGAGAGAGAGAGAGAGAGAGAGACTGTTGCTTATAATGTACACATCATATTGAAAAATAGCTGCATATGTCTCAGTTCTCCAACGACAGCTTATTGCATCTAGTCTGAGAAGTTGTCTTTTAAAGTATACTTGCACACTGGAGCCACAACATAAAATTCCACATGTTGCACACCACTATCATAGCAGGATATGTTACCCACATCATATAATGATGATGTCATTATCTATAAAGACCACTATGACAAGGAAAAAGCATACTTCAAAGATGACACAATTATTAACTACTGTGTTCTGCAGATGGGAACAAAATAGTTTGGTGTGTGTTAATTTACCAGAACAGCTACATTATGTGTGTGCATGTATTTATGTGCAAGTGTGTGTGCACAGTCAGAAGAGCATGAGACTGTATCCTACTATCAGCAATCAAGTCACATGGAGAACAAATATTTTGACAGTAAGTACATGCCTTCACAGCCATTTCATACAAGCCTCCCAACATCTTTTCCAACACATACAATGATGGTGTCATCTGCTAGAAACAGTAGAAAAGTTAGACTTGTCCTGTGGTGCTTGTGTTAAGTACTGTGTTCTCTAACTTGTGTAACTAGTTAGGTAAGAGTTCCAATCTCACGGCAGTCAACTGATGTGTGTGATCAGGAGAGTATGAATCTGTATGCTACTGTCAGCACTCCAGTGCCATGGAGAACAGAAAGTTTTACAGTCACAAAGCCATTTCATACATGTCTCCCAACATCTTCTCAGAAACGTGCAATGCTGATGTCATTAACTATAAATTGTTGTCTGACACAATGAAAGCCAGACTTGTGTTGTGGTGCTTGCGTTAAGTCCTGTGATCTGTAGTTAGTGATGTAGAGTTTCTAGTCTCATGGCAGACATCTGGTGTATGTTTGAGTTTGTGTTCAGTTAGTTCACATTCTGGAGACCATTTTAGAACAGCATGTCAGATGCTCCTACTGCCATCTTCTTCCCATCAGACACTGCTGATGTCATCAGCTATAAAGTGTTGCCTGACACTATGAAAACAGAGTTGTGTGGTGGCTCTTGCGTTAACTACTCTTCATTAAACAATCAATATGGTGACAACTTTAGAACAGCATGTGATTCCACAGCTATGTCAGACACTCCTCTGAACATCTTGTAACATACTCTGATGATGTCATCCTCTATAAAGTGCACTCTGACAGTATTTTGTTCTCCAGCTTCTGTAACTAGATATTTATAGGTTCTAATTTGACAGAATATATTCCATGTGTACATTCAAATGATATTTCTCAGACAATTTTACACAGAGGTGTGACTCCACATCCATGTCAGACACTCCTCCCAATATCTTCTTCTCAGCATACAATGATGCTATCATACTTTATAAAGTACAACATGGCATAAAGTCAGACATATGTGGTGGTGGTGCTAGTGTTACATTGCATGGCATTCATCTTCTGTACCTACAGAGGTGTAATGGGCAAATCAGACCCAGTCTACTGCTTTGTGTGTGGTTGGTGGTACATTATGACCATTGTATGATCTTTTGAATCTTTCATTTCACTAACAGGAGAACCTTTACCATAGTCCCATGAATCCAATATCCCCATTTTTCCTCTGGCCAAATGAAATCCTTCCTATAGAGGAGTGGAGGATGTCCTCATCTCGAATATGCATACTCACATCATGAAGCAGAGTCCTTCCATGAGGCTCTGCAAGCCATTTCTGGACCAGCGGATGTGATTGCTAATTTTGTCATGGGGTGATGCACATCACATGTGGACAGAGGCAGTATGTAATGCAATCAAAAAATACACACATATACACATAGCTTACTATCTTCTATGTTATAGATATAGGGAGGTAGCTGTAAATGTTATAATAATGTTTAGGATTTTATGTGATGTTGGCCATTAGCTTAGTAATGTCCTATGACCCTATGAACATTTCACTTGTCAGTGTTGTTATTGACATGTGCTATGTTGAGGTATGGATGTACAGTAGGTATACAAGAGGGCATTATGATCTGTGATGTGAAATAATGTACTGATAGCCATTGCTGCCATTTGATTACATGTTCCTTCACTAACAGCTGTATTAATATGCCTCCTCATAACTGTTGACATGGGATGATACTGTGTAAATTGTTGCCTTGCTAAGGCATGTGTTTTTGTAGTGGACCATATCAACATTGTACGCAGTTCTCATTCAAACATCAAAGTGACACTTGCAGTATGGCACATGTCTGCATGTATATACCTACCATCATTAACTGTTATGTGACATACATCAATATAAAGTCCTAAAACTGATTGCATGGACAGATAAGTCTTGTTTTATCCATACATTGTAATGATGTGATATACACAAAAATATCACACATTTTGATTCAATTGCAACTTTGTAGAATTCATTTTAAGCACAATTGTGTTGTTATTCCCAAGAATTATTGAGGTGGTCCCCAGCAGCATTGTGTGACTCTTAGCATTTGTCAGTAACTGTTCTGCATGAGCCACAAGCAACTCGTGTGTCCATATGTGGTATCATGCCACTCAAACACAGCTTTCCAATGAAAAATATGTAGGCATATGCTGTGCAGTTGATGTAATTATGTGACATTGGTAGAGTTGTATGACTGTGTAAACAGTACCACAGTGTGGCATGTGATGCATAACCAGTTCTGTATTTGGAGGTGTTGTCATAAATCATTTATTTAAATAAGTGTAACATGTTAAGAGGAATACACAACTAAACAGAGAGCCATTTGTGGATGCTACCAGAAAAACTCAACTGGAGAAAATAGACAATCTGCTAGCTGATAGTTTGTCTCACACTTTACCCTCCTATCACACTGGCCATCAGCCAAAGTGTACATACAAATATTACTCAGTTTATTTTCTCAGGAGAGCAACTCATCTGTGAAGCAATGTGGCCCGACAACATCCCAGGTTGCCTGTGCAAAAACGTAAAACCTGACCTAGCAGGCACAGTCAGATCCCTACTTAAACCCAGGCACCAGACAGCCTTTGCTCTGGCAGCAACAGTCATCTGTCTAAACAAGGTGGGACCATAGGTTCATAGGTTCATAGGTTCATAGGTTGGTACTAGGCTCTCAGCCCTAGGGCCTATACAAGCCTAGCCATAACAATTCCCTGGCTATTTCTTCCCACACTATTTACTTCCCTGGACCCCTGTCTAGCAGGGTGACTGATGTGATCCCCGGGGTGAATTTCCTTTCTCCCATCCAATCGTCAAGGTTCCTTTTGAAGAGGACCAAAGAGGCACTCTGCTTGACATGTATGGGCAATCTATTCCAGAGTCTGGGGAGTCTCTGGGTCAGGAACCTATCCCTCCAGCATGTTTTGTTTATTGTGATGACAAGGTTTAGATCCCTGGAGCATGTGGCTCTGAGGGATTGGGATTTCTTTAAGTATAGCATGTCCAACAGCTCTAGGTTTGACATGGCCTTGTATGTTAAGCAAAGATCGCCTCTGAGTAGACGATATGTGACAGAGTATAGCTGGAGTTTTTTAAGGCGGTCAGCGTAGGGCATCTGCTTTAGGCCTGTGATTCTTTTAGTGAGGTATTTCTGTGGCCTTTCCAGTTGTTGCAGATGTCTTGAGAGGTACATACCAAATGGGGCATTGTATTCTATAATGGGTCTAAAGAGGGATGAGTACAGTGGGACAATGACCTCCTTTTTTCTGGATGAAAAGCCCTTAGTGATGAGGTGTGCCACATAGAAGGATTTTCTGACTGTTGTGGTGATGTGGTTATCGAAGGTGAGACCACTGTCCACCTGTGTCCCTAAGTGTCTTATAAAACTTTCGGTGTTTAGTGTACTGCCACCTATATGGTAATTCATGGATACATGTTTTTTCCCAAAGGGGATAACTATACATTTCTTGGCATTGAGCTTGAGTCCATGGCTCTGGCATCAAGCATCTGTTTCTGTAAGGCCCTTTTGTAGAGTATCCACATCATTTGGGGATTCAATAATGGCTCCCAGTTTGCAGTCATCTGCAAACTTTGTTATCCAGAGTCCCTTAGTGTTGGCCTGTACTTCAGAGAAGTAGATTACAAACAAGAGCGGTCCCAGGACTGAACCCTGAGGTACTCCACTTGTCACTTGTCTGGAGTTGGATTTGGAGTCGGCTACTTTTACAGTATGGGTTCTATCAGTAAGCCAGTTAGCAACCCATTGGGTGACGTAGGGATTAATGCCCAGCTTAGTAAGTTTATCTATGATTCCAGAGTGGGGGATGGTGTCAAAGGCCTTGGCAAGGTCTAGATATGCTGTGTGGACCACCTTACCCTTGTCCATGGCTCTGGAGACTGATTCGAAGAAGTCAATCAAGTTCAAGAGACAAGATCGGCCCTTCACGAACCCAAACTAGGTGGGGTCCAGTGTTTGAAGGTTGCCAATGTCTTTGTTTATAAGTTCCATGATAATACGCTCCATGGCCTTGCAGATAAGGCTTGTCAGACTGATGGGACAGTAGTTTCCGGGATCCAAGGTGGATCCCCCCTTGTGGAGTGGGATAACTGTAGCTGTGCGCCACTCAGTGGGCATGAAACCTGAGGTGAGGCTATGATTAAACATGACACTTAGGTGAGGTGCCAGTTCATATTGTAGTTCATGTAGTACACAGCCAGGGATGTCATCTGGTCCCATGGATGCTGTATTCTTATCTTTGGAGAGTGCGTTTTTTACCTGTGTGGCCGTTATTACCGGAATTTGGCAATCTTCCGGTATTGAGATGGGCCATTTAGGGGGTGAGAGGGGGGTGAAGATGGCACTGAATCGATCTGCCAGGATATTGGCAATATCCTTGGGATCAGTATATTTAATGCCATTCTGTTTTAGCTCAGAGCAGATCTGAGCATTGCCATTTAGATTCTTGACATAGTTATAGAATACCTTGTTGTTGTCTTTGGAATCTTTGGCAATTTTATTTTCGTAACTAGCTTTGGAGGATTTTATGAGGGATCTCAGTTTCTTACTTATGCTGGTAAGGAAGTTTTTTGCATCCTGGGATTTTCCTCTTTTCTGCAACAGTTTCTTCCTTTTGTTGTAAAGTTGGTTTATGGCAGGGGACCACCAGACTGGCTTATTTTTTTTGGATGAGAGCATCTTGGCTCTATTTGGGATGGCACGATTTATGCATGAGTGGATGTGCTCGTACAGTGCCTTAGTGTAGGATTCAGCAGTTGAACTTTCAGCTCCCATCTGCATGGGTGTCATGAAGTTTGTCACTTCTGACTTGAGTAGCATGAAGTTGGCTTTGGAGAAGTTTTTTATGGAGGTTTCTTTACTGGGGGTGGGGGTGGGATGTGGATGTTAAGGGTGATTAGCTTATGGTCAGACATGACTAACAAGGGGGTGACCATAGGTGTGGAGCATCGATTTCCCATGTTGGTAATGACCAGGTCTAGGATATTGGAGTCCCTGGTGGGACTATGGATTGGATCAACTTGATATAGGGAATTATAGACTCATAATCCTGACTCTCCTCATCTATGAGGCAGACCAAAGACTCATCATGGGCCTTATCAAAAAGCACACAGGTAATCTTCCGACTGTGTACCCAACCCATATTTGATTTGTTAAGACTACATCATGTCTGTTAAATTAGTTGACATCTTCAAGATGGTCACCAAGGGCATGCATGAGGAAAAGACTATCACCCTGCATAACTTGACCTGTCCAAGGCATTTGACACAAATTCACACTCAGGTATTATGGAGAAACTGTCTAAACTGGGCATAAATACCAATGTTACCAAGTGGGTAGTTAATCGGTCACAGACAGGACACATAATGTTAAAGTGTGTGAAGACACCTCTAGCTAGAGTCCAATGA
The DNA here is from genome assembly GCF_019279795.1 of Protopterus annectens. Taxonomy (NCBI): domain Eukaryota; kingdom Metazoa; phylum Chordata; order Ceratodontiformes; family Protopteridae; genus Protopterus; species Protopterus annectens. The sequence goes on along the minus strand of NC_056730.1, from coordinate 691,735,916 downwards.
CCAGATCCATACCTCAGGGTTCTGTACTAGGCCTTTTCCTGTATAGTATTTAAGTCTCAGAAGTCAAGACAAACTTAGACATCCATTGTCCAACCAGCTTGGTTGATGATTGCTAATTGTGGACAATCATTCAATCCAAGAACACTATTGATATAAGGCAGAAAGTATTACCACATACAAATGATTATTGCCAGAGGCATGAAGACACACTAGATGAACAAAAAGCACAATCGATTCCTTTTTTGAAAGCAAGTACACAAGCTAATTACAATACAGACAGCACACCCTGTGACCATGCCAAGTGGTACATGACCTGAGTACTCAGGTAGACAGCACACCCCTATGACCATATGATGTGTTACATGACCTGGGTACTCAGGTAGATAGTTAGTGGAACTTCCACCAGCATGTGACCACAGTGGTGACAAATCCTTTATATGTAGCACAACTACTGAGTATAGGCAGGCCATCCACATCAAAGGACATTGTAGTCCCATTGGTCTCAGCCATCATCACACCCATAATTGAGTACAATGCACTTGTTTGAATGTGCATCACCAGACATCTTCCAGCAATGATTTACTCAAGTGTATCACTTTTGACACAGTGAGCTTCTCCACATCTTTTTGGTCATACATAAGTGTTCTTTGTGATGCATAAGTATTAGGAGGTGAAAGCACAGACTTCATTTCAAGGTGTTATATAGGATGCATGTGTGATACGTCTTCGTATAATGCAGCCAGTAAACACATACCTCTTTGACAACATTGATTGCATGGGTTACATTCTTCCAAGTGTGGATTGTGGCATATATGTGTCATGCAAACCTCACAAGTAGCCAGGATTGCTTTAATTTAAACTACAGGTGCAACAGTGTCTCTCTGAACACCTCCAGAAAGTAGTCATTTTTGAGGAAGGTGTGCATGATTCCCCTTATAGATTACTGACAAATCATTATACCTCTACAAGTCTGTTGATGCAGAAAATGTGTAATAACTCAACACCACATATTTTATGTCAATGTCACAGATTAATGGTGACATTATTCTGATATTGTCCATGATAGTGCATGCTTCTGTCTGCTGCTGTCCATGAGCCTGTTGATATGTGTCCCAATTGGATGAGACCTATTCAGGCATTACATTCATATTCAGGCAACTCATTTTGCACATCATCACAATATGCACATACTTCCTATTTTATCTACTGTCCTTGATAGCTGTCCTCTCCAGTGATCATGTAAGGGTGCTAATGTCACAACCAATCTTCTCCATTGATATGTGACCTTGTTTGACAGTCACATAATATACAATAACTGTCTGATATGAATATACCCACCCAGGAGATGTAAACAGCAGTATGTACTGTATTACGTACATATGTGATTACTGTCCATGCTGTCTTGCCTTTGGGGTATACGTACATTGACATGCCCTTATCTGGTGTACATTATCATGTTTCACTTGTCTTCTTCCCCTTTCTTCATTCCTACCATTCATGTCTGTGGCCCCTTTCTTCATTCCTACCATTCATGTCTGTGGCCCCTTTCTTCATTCCTGCCATTCATGCCAGTGGCCCCTTTCTTCATTCCTACCATTCATGTCTGTGGCCCCTTTCTTCACTCCTACCATTCATGTCAGTGGCCCTTTTCAATACACACCCTTACCCAGATTAATGTATTTTAATGCGGTCTATGTATCCTTGATGATCACCACAAAACATTTATTTCAGTATGCCAAAAGCATGTTGCACTGTACCTTACACTGAGTACACTTTTCCGTAATGTGTTAGTATTGTAATCATTGCCTTAGTTTTTCCCCTAGTAGTCATTGTGACTGCAAGTTTGCCTGTATGTAAACTTGTCTGCATGTCTAAATGTGTTTATGCTGCTTTATACTGTTTCCTGGCTGGCAGCATTGTTGCTGACTACAGAAGCTCGCTTGCATCCATTTAAGTGCAATGTGCGGCGTGTATATGTGATTACCTCTGCTGCTCATTATGCAAACACATAAACTCTGTGCAGGCTTAGGTCAAAGCCTACACAGAGTTTATTGAATCCCCGGGATAATTTGTTAACATGACCAATATACATGACATATGTGATGTACAAAAACATAGGTTCATAGGTGTGTACTAGGCTAATGGCCCTGGAGCCTTTATAAGCCTAGCCCATAGGATTATCATGGCATCGTGCCACCTGACCTTAGTTCCCAGTGCCTGTGTCAAGTAGAGCCACAGGAGTGATCCCAGGGGTGAATTTTCTATTTCCTATCCACTCATCAATATTTCTCTTGAAGAGGGCCAGTGAGGTGTTCTGTTTGGGTCTATATTATAACAGTGAATGCTTAAAATACTGAATGATGTATGATCGACCCCCAAAAAAATGAAAACAGAAAATTCCAAACAAATAGAACAGCAATTTTTTTCCCCAAGGAAAAAATCGCTGGTCTGCAAAAAAAAAACACAAACATAAAATAAAGTGGGGGACTTTGCCCTCCACACCCCACCTACTTAAATATACCAACTCCGAGATCACACCACAGTTAGAGGAAATGGCAAAGTCCCAAAAACAGCCTAGTGATGTTTTTCCCTGGAAAAAAAAATTGCTGTTCCGTGTCATCAGGATTTCGCCATTTCGACATTTAGCTGTTGATTAAACAGCATTCGCTATATTAAGTGTTTGCTTACTTAATAGGGAACCCCCTGTTTGACATGTATGGGAAGTGTATTCCATAGCATGAGCAGTCTCTGGGTTATCAACCTGTCCCTCCAGCATGTTCTGTTGATTGTGGTAATGAGGTTGAGGTCTCTGGAGCATGTGGTGCGGAGAGATTGGGATTTCTTTAGATGTAGCATTTCTAACAGAGCTGGGTCAGACATTGCTTTGTAAGTCAAGCAGAGATCGCCTCTAAGTAAGCGATATGAGCAGGGGTGGCTCATGCTATTGGGCTGCAGGACTGCAGCACCCCAGCTGTAAACAAAAAAGAAAAAGAATGCGACAGAACATTGTGCATGTGCACTCATGGCATTTCTGGACTGCTAATGAACCAGTCTGGAGCATGCGCACAGAATCCACACTATCTCACCAGCAGTCTGGATTGGGTAAAGAGCATTCAGCAGCACTATCACAGAGGTCTATGCAGTTACAACTGCATAGACTTGAAAGGGGGATCAGACTGCAATGTCCACAGGAAAGACATCTTGTCAGAGGCTTCAGATGGAAGGACTTGCTTGCTTGCTTCAAAGATGGATGCATTTAGCATTGTGTGTGTAATGCCCTAGGTACCATATGGTAGTGGGTAGAGAACATGCTTGAACCCTGCACCTTGGGTCCAGGTGGCAAGAGCCTGAATTCTTTACCCACCACCATTCGTAAAAAAAATGCAGATATTTCCCTCATATTTGTTCTGTTCTGTTCCTCATAAAATCTATGGTTTCTGTATGTTTGTGTTCTTACAAAGCCAGTTGTGCAGTGGTAACATTGTTGCTTGGCAACTACAGGTTCTCTGGTTTGATTCTGGGCTGGGGTGTCTTCTGTATGGAGTCTGCATGTCCTCCCTGTGTTTGTGTGGGTTTGCTTTGGTGTCCTCCCATCTTACAAAGACATGTGTCTGGAGTGTTTCTCCCTGGGCCTCAGCTGAAAATTGGCTTTTGTTCAAGTCAGACTTTCCTGGTTAACAAATGTTAAATAAAAATGACAAGTATTTGAATTTCAGACTTCATGTTCTTCAGAAAGTACATGGTAACACAAAACCCTTTATTCTAGCAAATTTCTATGTTTATAAGATGGATATTTGAAATATGTCCCTATTTTTGGGACTGTATTTCCCCATTATTGGCTTCGTCCAAGTTTTTTGTGCTAAGATTGAGAGCTATGGTAAGAACTGAATTCACTGAATATGTTTGGGGGCTGTATTTCCCCATTACTGGATTTGTCCAGGTGTTTTCTGCTAAGGGGTTGAGAGCTATGCTGAGAACTGAATTCACTGAATTTGTTTGGGGGCTGTATTCCCCCATTATTGGCTTTGTTCAGGTGTTTTGTGCTAAGAGGTTGACAGCCATGGTGAGAACTGAATTCATTAAATGGTAGCCATTTAAGTTTCAGTCTTCCTCTCTTTCACAAAACAGCTGATTTGGCATAGTGGTATGTTGCACTGACTGTTTTGCACAGGGTCCTGGGCCCAAGAATTGGCAATGAAATGTATGGTGGTAACACAGCATTTTATTCTAGCAACTTTCCAACATTATACAAGCAATGTTTAAAATGTGTCCCTAGTTTTTGGCCCTTTGTTCCCCCACCATAAATGTTGGCTTTTTCCAGATTTCTTGTGCTGCAAAGTTCAGAGATACAGCTGAGTGTTGAGTAGATTTTACAAGGAGCTGAGAGCTGCAGGGGAGCAAAAGTTTAGTGCTGCTTATGCTGAGTTGGCTTGCATTGTAAATAGCACAACAGGTAATGTATGTGCTTTTGATGTAGAAGGCTGTGGGTTCTACTCCCACAGTAGATAGATGCATTGCTGATACTGTACTATATTGCAAAGGGGGTGGATACTGCATTACTTTTTGGAGAAGATACCTAGTAACTATGAACCTGTTATCAGTTTGCCATCCATTCCCTATTGCAATATTATTAGCTTATCATTTTTTTAGTATAGCATAGGCAATTTATTCCTCAAGGGCAACAGACACTTTATTTGTAAATGAAACAATGAAATATAAAGTTATTTGCTAGCAGCAACCTCTTCATTAGTTATGGATCTTTTTAATGTGGAATTATTTAGATGACTTTTACTTCTTCAGAGATTGTGCATATTTACTGATACTGGTGGACTGTAGAAGTTTGAGTAGACTTTTATGATGGCAATGTTCTGAATTGGGCAGTTTTGTCATTATTGGTGCATGCATTTTGTTTCATTGTTTAATAGAAAAGTGTTCAAAACAATAAATTTAAAACATGCTCTAATACTGTCCTGTATTGTACAATCAGGAAGGTGTATGAAAGAGCATGTGTGCAAGAGGCCTGTGATTTGAAACCAGCCCAAACCCAAAGTTAATCTTTATCTGCCACTGGCAAAATGTATTTTCTTTGAATGTGGGTTTCAATGCTGTTTCAATGAATGTGAGTTTCAAGGGCAGAGAAGTTTTAATGCTAAGTCTGTTTTCATTGTGATACTGCATTACTTTGTTTAGCAGATATCTATTAGTGTTTGCACTGTAAAATGCAAAATAAAACTTTCAAATAAAGTCCAAATCATCACAGAAGTAAAGCAGTATGCACATTAGTGTTTATGGTAAATGGGGTGAAATAGCCAAGTGATGGTTCACTGGAATGGCTGCATTGGGGAGGCGCCATTCGACCATAATTTTGTGGGGGGGGGTGGCAAACTCAAAGACAGCCCCAGCTGAACTATACCTCTCAACTGCCCAGATTTTTGCTTCTTATTTTTGGTTTTGTTTCTCATAAAATTTGTGGTTTTCTGGCAAATCATTTAGGAATTAAGCCACTAAATAATGACAGACACTGAGTTTCAGACTTCATTACCTTTAGAAAAATGCATGCTAAAACAAGACCTATCAGCTGTCTTAGTACTGTTTATATGTTCCCCTAATATAGTTGGCCTTGTCCAGATTTCCTGCATTAACAGGTTGAGAGGTACATGCAAATAAATTGCTTTATAGAATTAGGCATATCCAAACCTCTCAACTGTCCCCAAATTTGGCTCAAAATGTTGCTCTTCCCCTAAAAATCCCTCCGCAAAATAGCAGTTTTGGAAGAAAACATGGAGGGTTTACAACTAATGAATAACTGTAATAATTAGAGTTATAGATTACTTTTATTTCAGAAATGCATGTAGATTCTTTTATTTTGTCAGCTGCTCAAGTTAGCAGTACTAATATTAAAATGTGCTCCTTCTTTGACAGGTTCCCAGCTGTATTGGGTCTATATTAGATCAGCAAATGCTTAAACAAGCGAATGCTGATTGATCGACCTTATTTTAGTGAATGTTCAAAATATCGAAGCAACAGAAACCCGAATTTTTTCCTGGGAAAGAATTTGGTTGTCCGTTTCTGTTGCTTTGGTATTTTCAGTGCTGTGGTGGAAAGTTATGGGTCGGATTCAGGTAAGTGTGCGATTGTGTGGATGTGAGTGTTAGGGTGGGTTAGGTGAGTTAGGGTTAGGGCTTGGGTTAGGTATGTGTGCGACTGTGTGCACGTGAGGGTTAGGGTGGTTTTAGGTGAGTTAGGGTTAGAAACGGGTGAGGTGAGTGTGCGATAGTGACGTACCTTAGGGTTAGGGTTTGGGTTAGTTAGTGGTATGTGCATAGTTTAGTGTAGGGTTAGGTGTCAGATTTTAGGTGTATGTGTGTGGATTTCTGTTTGTTTGGTGTGCTTGTGTTGTGTGTATGTATTTTGGATCAGCAATTTTTTTCAATAGGAAAAAAAACGCTGATCACACAGTTAGAGATTGTAAGCTTTCACTTACATAAGGTCGATCAATCAGCATTCGCTTTTTTAAGCATTCACTGATGTAATATAGACCCGCTGTATTGTGTGGCTATTTTATATTAATTTTTGTCTGTTTTTCATAAAATTGTGTTTTTCTGGCAAATTAGTGGCAAATCATTAAAGATTGAAGTTAAAAAATAATGACAGACATTTGAGTTTCAGATGTTATACCCTTCAGAAAATTTATACTAATGCAATACCTACTATTCTATTATCTTTCTAAGTTTATAAGAGCAATATTTAAAAATTGTCCTTATTTTTCAGCCTTTCTCCCACTTCTGTGTATGGCTTTGTTCAGATGTCTTGCTCTGAGGTTGAGGTATGACAAATGTGTCAGGGCCATCACAGTCAGCCAGAGACATTTCAAATTGTGACATACATGTTGCACCCCGCTCCCCCATGTAGTAACTCTGGATGTGTCCAAGCAAGGCAAGGAGCAGTTATGCAGTGTAAATGTGCAGAGTATCCCCCCATCCAAGGTAGACACAAGTACTACAGTGGCTTTTCATCTGTCCTTGATTTTGCAGAATGTTCTGGCTTCTGTCATATTTTTATACTGTTGATTTATGCTTATTATTATTCAGAAAGTGCGTGTTGCTCTGTGTTTAAGTAGCAATGCTTTAATGACCATCAGGTAAGCTTGTCTGAGATTGTAAGATGCAAGTAAGGTTTATTAAGCATATTGTTAAAGAATTACCGACAGTGAAAGCCTTTCTGTTGTTGCCATGCAGAGAATACTTACATTACTAGATAACGTATAAGCCTTGGGCATTGAAATGCATATGGCAGTATTTGTAATAAAGGACAGGATTACATTATTTTAAGATGCTCATTACATTTGTTGGGGACTTGCAGTCATCTTTGCAGGTTTTACCTGTAAACTAAACAGAATGCCAATCTATCATGTGTGGTCCATAACCTGTGCAGTAATCCTTTAAACAATTCATTTTCAGCTTGTTTCTTGTTTGCTGTTCATTTTTTACTTTGATCATGTTTTCCCCATGAAACAAGTAGATAGTTGTTGTCAGGCAGCAGGTCATTTTTGGATAAGAAGCATTTTTACAAGTGGGGGTATCACAGAGGTTGCTACTTTCAGCATGCTACTTGGTACTTTTATAAAGCTGAATATAAATTATAATTAGAACTGCAGTGCAAGGACAAGTGGTCTGGGTTGAGTGCTGCTTGTTTTTCTTATACTTGATTTTGAATGGCATTCCAGTAATGTATTTAAAAAGTAATTTATTTTTTCATGCCTCGCAACATTTTTTGTTTCCATCTAGATATTAAGTAAGCTGTCATGCAGCCAATGCATTGAATATTTTTTTCTTCTACACTTCATTTTGTCTTGATTGGACTCTCATAATGGTGGTTTGGCACCCAGGGCAGCGTATTTAATGTAAGTTACAGTTTTTGTGGTTTTGAGCATAGCTCCTCCCCTTTCTAGTTGGCCGCAATGCTTCCCATTGACCACAGCCATTCAGCTGTCTCCTGCAGCCCCCCTTTGATTTGAAGTCACCAGCTGCCACTGGATATGAGACAGAGAATAGTTGGAGTTTTTTGAGTCTGTCCATATGGGACAAGTGTGTAAGGCAGAGGATCCTCTTTGTGAGGTACTTCTGCGACCTCTCCAGTTGTTGCAAGTGTCTAGTGAGGTACATGCCAAATGGGGCATTGTACTCAATGATTGGCCTAATGAGGGAAGAGTAGAAGGAGACAATGACCTCTTTCTTCCTGGATGCAAATCCCTTAGTAATGAGATGTGCCACATAGAAGGACTTTCTGACCACAGTGGCAATGTGGTGATCAAAAGAGAGGTTTCTGTCAACCTGTGTTCTCGGATCTCTTATAATGCCTTCTGTGTTCAGTGGACTACCATCTATGTCATAATTCATGGAAACTGGGTTTTTCCCAAGGGGGATGATGACACATTTTTTGGCATTGCACTTAAGGCCATGGTTCTGACACCAGTCGTTGGTCTCAGTGAGGTCTTTCTGTAGGATGTCAGCATCACTTGGGGAGTTAATAATAGCTCCCAACTTGCAATTGTTTATGAACTTTTTCAGTCAGAGTCCCTTTGTGCTGGCCTGGACATCAGAAAAGTAGATACCAAACAGGAGATGACCCAGGACTGAATCCTGTGGGACTCCACTCTTGACTGGTCGGCAGTCTGACTTGAGCCAGCTACTTTCACACTGCGAGTTTTATCTGTGAGCCAGTTTGCAATCCACCTAGTGATATAGGGGTTGATGCCTAACTTAGTGATTTTTTTCTATGATTCCTGTGTAGGGAATGGTATCAAAGGCCTTGGCCAGATCAAGGTAGGCTGTATGAACCATCTTGCCTTCATCCACAGCTCTGGTGACTGACTAAAAGAAGTTGACCAAGTTGAGCAGGCATGATCTACCCTTCACAAAACCAAACTCTGAAGGATCCAGTGTTTGGTGATCCCCTATAGCCTTGTTTATTAGGTCCATGATGATATGTTCCATAGCTTTGCATATCAGACTCGTCAGGCTAATGGGGCGATAGTTCCCAGGCTCTGTTGTCACTCCTCTTTTGTGGAGAGGGATGAAAGTAGCAGTGTGCTATTCAGTAGGGACAAAGCCTGAGGTGAGGCTGTGATTGAACAGGGCACACAGGTGAGTGCCAGTTCACTCTGTAGTTCATGTAGAGCACAGCCAGGGATATTGTCAGGTCCCATAGAGTCTGTATTCTTGGCCTTGGACAGTGCTGTTTTAACCTGTGCAGCAGTAATACTGGGTGTCTGGCAATCTACTGGTATTGTGATTGGTTCTTTGGGTTGGGTAAAGTTGGCACTGAATCTGTCAGCCAGTATATTAGCAATATCTGTTGACTTGGTATAGGAGGTACCATTGTGCAGTAGCTTAGAGCAAATCTGGGTATTGTCATGGTGATTCTTTACATAACTATAGAAGGCCTTGTGGTTGCCTTTACTATCTGCTGCAATTCTGTTTTCATAGCTAGATTTAGAGGATTTGATGAGGGATCTCAACTTTTTGTTGAGGCTGATAAGGGAGTTTTTCCAGTCTTGGGACTTCACCTTATTCTGCATGAGATTCTTCATTCTGTTGTAGAGTTTGTTTATGGCAGGGGACCACCAGATTGGCTTCCTTTTTTGGTGGAGAGCATCTTGGTTCTATTGGTTATGGCGAGATCCATGCATTTGTGTACATATTCATACAGTGGTGTATGATTCGGCAGTCATGCAACTATTTTCTATTTGCATGGGTACCGTGAAGTTAGCCTCCTCTGTTTTTATGAGCCCAAAGTTAGCTTTGGAGAAGTTTTTCATGGTGGTTACCTTTGCGGGGCGTGGGGGTGGGGTGGGATGTGGATTTCCAAGGTGATTAGTTTGTGGTTCGATCTAACTGGGGAGGAGTTAACTATTGGTTTAGAGCAATGGTCGCCCATGTTAGTAATGACCCGGTCAAGGATGTTGCTACCTCTAGTGGGGGTAAGAACTAGTTGGTCCAAGACATTGGAATTAATGAATTTCAGGAAATGTTGGGAAAGTGTATTGATACATGAGTAGTTTTCCCAGTTAATGGAGGGGTAGTTGAAGTCACTCAGTATGATAGTGTTAGGTTGGACCCTAATATTCTCCAGGGTGCTTAGGAATGTGGAGTGTGAGTCTTGGGACATGGTTGGGGACCTATAGCAGGCTACGACCTGAATCACTGTCTTACCCAATGTTAGCTGCACCTGAAGTATCTCAGATGCATTATGTTTGGCTACCAGTCTTGAGGTGTGTGCATCCTTTACGAATATGGAAACATAGCAACATACCTGGCAAATACTCATGGGATGTTGTTGTTGATCCACTGTGCTGAACTTCAACTAGTGTAGGGGGGAATAAAAATATATTATGGATGGCATCATACACAATACATACCAGGTGAACACAATTAAAAAAGACTGAATGTGTGACATACACATACCACTCATATGTGCACTTGAGGACTTCTGCTGTGTATAAGTTGTGGTTTGTACTTGGGAAAGTAAACAGAAAAGCAGCATAGTCATGTAGTTCTCAAAATTAATACTGACAACATCACATATACAATACAGTAATATGGGCTGCAAATACTCATGTGATGTACATTGTAACTCTAAACCAGAAGGGTCTGTAATGACAAATACTGACTAAGGTTTCAGTCATCATGTATGCAAAACTTTGTTGAAAGCTCTGACAGTGTCACTGTAACACATCTAGTCTATCCTCATTTGATAATACATGGCTTCCCCCTTGACTGGATGTACCTGTAGTGTTCAAGGTTATGGAAACCACAATGTAACAGTAAACAGTAGTGTCATTGCATGAAGTAGAGGTACCAACAAGGTAGAGTGCACAGCAACAGTATAGAGACCCTCAACTGCTGTTCCATGCTGTAGTCCCAAAGTAGATGGACCTGTGAATATTAATGCAGTAAACATTACAATTGCAGTTTGCACTGCTCTGTCTGTAACTCAGACCTACTTGCACATGTAATTATACTTATATTCGTCATCTTCACTTTGTGTGGAAATTTGTTCATGGCTGAACTCTGCTGCTGTAAATCAAGCACAGGAGTACATGAATACACATGCTTGAGCAATATGCAGTGACCGTGAAATACTCATCCTTGTACTGAACATTGATACATATATGGCTGTCCTGGAATACCCAGTTCAATTACACCACAAGTGATTCATTGCTCCCCTCTTGCGCTATGCAGTGAGGCCAAATAGATTGTGATATCATCAGGTGGGGTCAGTGCTGGTCCACCACCAGTGGCATCCCTCGACCTATGTGTGATTCTGTTGACTGCACAGAGAATCATGACCAAGCAGCGATGTCTATATGCCTCATTGGAGCAGTTGTGGCCTTCAACAGCATTGAACATTGTTGGTAAGGTCTGTCCATATTTCATTTCTTCACACAATATCCCCTGAATGATGCCATTTTCCTTGTAGGGGGTGTGATGCCTCTGCACTGGGACAGTAATCAAAGAGCATCAATCCTCACCACTAGAACCAGTGAGGGACATGCACATTGGGAGGATGACAAGTACGCACACAGTAAAGTATAATTTCCCTTAAGAGCACACAGAGATCACAGTCAGTCTGGGGCTGATTTCTTCCTCTCTCTCCAGCTCCCCAGTAAGATTCCCCACTGGAACAGCTATAGGGTTAATATCTCAGCTGAGTGGTCAAGCCAAAACCTACAACACCCTCTATGTCCAACCAGTGCTTCATGTCCCTGCCTAAGTAGCTGACACACACACACACACACACACACACACACACACACACACACACACACACACACACACACACACACATACTTTGAGATTTGATTTATATACAAGCACACAGACACTCCTGGGGAAGGCTGGCACAGGTTTAATAGCTATGCCCCCTTCTACCCAGACTATAAGGTAGTACCAGCTACCCCCAATCACTCTTACTTATCAGCTAATATAAAGGCCCTTACCAAAGGGTACCCAATCTTACTGTGTAATGCTACTATTATCAAAATGGTAAATGTGACCAAGATTAAGGCTATTTAGGAATGACCTATACAATGTTACTAAATATATAAGCAAGTACTCTCAGGGCTTAAATATCTCTAAACAAACTAGCCACAATTAAAAGGTTTAAATATATTTAATAATAAATAAAATCACAAGGCAATACTCAATAACTCAATACAGTGACGAGAGAGTTCAGAATCACAGGAAATATTTTAAAACAACATTGTGGGACAGTCTCACATAAATACAGAAAACATTTAAACTAATCTTACTAAGTTCCTATCTATCTCTAAAAGAATTCACTGTAATCTAAGTCTTACATACAGTGTTAGGCAAATGCAGATGAGAAGTGCTAAACATGCATGTTTCAGGTCCAAAGACAAGATGCAAAATGTCCAGACTCACTCTCTGAGATAGTTTTTAAATTACTATCAGACATTGCTGCTGGGTTATCTCAGATTGCATCATTCATTGTCAGTTCTGCCTTCAGTTCCTAGGCTAACTGAAACGTAAAAATTTATCACCTCTGTGTCAAAAGTACTTAACCCTTAGAAGTCTGTCTAGAACTGGAAATCATATAACAGTTAAACACTTTTACATTTTGAAACCGGTAATTATTTCTGTTTCCAGACAATAGTAAGAACTCCTAGCTCTAGACATTCTGTCTCCTAGCTGAGATAAACACCATCATAAAATTCTTTGCTTTTCTTGAGGGTTTGCAAATCAACTCAGTATGTTCTAGCCTGTACCATCAAGACATACATTTGCATAGGCATATAGTTTATACACATTTCTGCTCTTTTCCACCAGGGTACACTGTGGTTACAGACTTGAAGCTCAGTACATAACATACAGTTAAACACACACTTCTGCACCAGTAATTTAATGTACACATAACATATAGTTTTCTTACATTTATAACAAAAGCACACAAATCACATTATTATTCACAAATGACATAGAATTATTTACAAAATTCCAGGTAGCTGGGCTGGCAGCCTTCACAATCCCCCACCCCCATCCCTGAAAACTCAAGCTAGTTTTTCAAGTGACCCTTGAGAAACATTGCTTGAGAGGGCTGAGCCTATCTGGGAATACCTTACCCCATTCCCTGTCTTGAGAGTCCATCTGCATTGGCATTGTTAACCCCACTGCAGTGCTGCACTGACATATATACTTGCAGCCTTAGGCTCCACCTTAGTAACTTGGCATTTTGCTGGCTGGCTTGATATAACCATGTTAGTGGGTTGTGGTCTGTAACTACAGTGAATTTTCTTCCATACAGATAAAGCTCAAGCTTCTGCAGTGCTTACACTATGGCTAGACATTCCTTTTCTACAGCTGCATAGAATTCCTCCCTGGGTTGGAGCCTACAACTGAGATAAACCACTGGGTGCTCTTCTCCCTCTGAAGAAATCTGGTTAAGTACAGCCCCCACCCCATAGTTTGAAGCATCCACCTGCACAAAAAAACTCTTTGCTGTAATCTGAACTGGCTAACACAGAGGGTCCTCTCAAAGCTCCTTTAAGCTTCTGAAATGCCTGCTCCCATGCTAGGGTCCACACTACCTTACTTGGCCTGTTTTTCCCTTGTGAGGTCTGTGAGGGGAGCACTAATGGTACTATAATTGGGGACAAACTTTCTGTACTACCCTGATGTCAATAAAAATGCCCTCATCTGCTTTTTGGTAACAGGTGCAGGCTATTCCTGAATGGCCTTCACTTTGGCAGGTTCTGGCCTGATCTTACCACTTGCCACTCTATGTCTCAGGTAGGAGACCTCTGCAATACCCATCTGACATTTCCTGGGCTTAATGGTCAACCCTGCCCTTTGTAGTCTGCCTAGCACCTCCCTGAAATGCTGAAGGTGCTCTTGCCAGGAATGGCTGTAGACAGCGATATCATCTAGGTAAACAAGGGCAAAATCTCCTGCTCCTGCTAAAATAGGATCTACCAGCCTCTGGAAAGTTGCTGGGGCATTTTTCATCCCAAAGGGCATCTTTATGAACTCATACAAACCAAAAGGAGTAACAAAGGCTGACCTCTCTCTAGCACTTTGAGTCAAGGGCACCTGCCAGTAACCCTTGGTAAGATCAATGGTGGTAAGATATTTAGCCCCATCTAGCTGCTCTAGGGATTCATCTGTCCTAGTCATGGTGTAAGCATCTGACTCTGTGTGACTATTTAATTTCCTGTAGTCCACGCAAAACCTGGTGCTGCCATCCTTTTTTGGTACTAGCATCACTGGGTAGGCCCAGGAACTGCTGGGCACCTGAATTACCCCTAGTTCCAACATTTCCTGTATCTCCTCTCTCAGAGTCTGTCCGACTCTGTCAGGCACCCCTATAAGTGGCCTGCTTAATAGGCCTTTGGGGTCCTGTATCCACATGGTGATGCACCAGGTGGGTGCAACCTGATTTCCCAGTGAACATGTCCCCAAACTCATGTAACACTTCTCATATTTCTGGAACCTGGGTAGGGCATAACTGCTGGGACATTGCTATCCCTTCCACTGAAGAGTCAGTCCAAGCCTCACTGAGGGCGTCAGAAACCAGATCCACCTCAGACTCCTCCAGCAATCCACAGCAAATACTTAGCAAAAGGGCCTTTTTATTATGGTAAGGTTTCATCGTGTTAACCTGATACAATTTGTACTCCTGCCTCCTGTCTAGAAGTTAACATCACTGACCTTCCTTACCACCTTGTACGGACCCTCCTAAGCTGCCTGCAGATTGTTGTTTCTGACAGGAATGAGAAGAATTACCTGCTGCCCTACAGCATACTCTCTAGCTCAAGCATTCCTGTCATACGAGACCTTTTTATGCTGTTGGGCTTCTGCCAAGTTCTCCTGGGCCAATCACATGAGTTCCCTGAGCCTTGTCCTGAGGTTTAGTACATATGCCACAACAGACTCCTTCTGGAATTCACACTCACCATCCCACTCATCTTGAATTAAAGCTAAAGGTCCCCTCACCCTATGTCCATGCAACACCGCAAAGGGTGAAAAACCTGTTGCATCCTGGGAAGCATCTCTGTAAGCAAACAACAGATGGGACACATTTTTGTTCCAATCCCTCTTAAATTGGTCTGAAAATGCCCATAGCAACATCTTGAGTGTAGAGTTTAACCTCTCAACAAGATCAACAAGACCATTAGCCTGGGGATGGTAGGGGTGATCTTTAGGTCTTTCACCCCACAGTACTTCCACAGACAAGTCATCAGGTCTAACATGAAACTGGCACCTCTGTCAGTCAGTATTTCTTCTGGGATGTCTACCCTGCTGAAAATCTCTAACAAAGCATTTGCCACATTTTTTGCCTCGATGGAGGACAGAGCTGCTGCCTCAGTGTATCTGGTAGCATAACCTATTACCAATAGGATATATGTTCTCCCTGTGGAACTTGGGGTACTCACAGGCCCTACAATATCCATAGCTACTCTCTGAAATGGCTCCTCAATCACAGGCAAAGGCATCAAAGGAGCGTTCATCTTGTCTCTGACCTTGTGTACCTTTTGGCACTGCTCACAGGTCCTGCAGTACCCTGTTACATCTCTAGAAATCCCAGACCAATAAAAGTTCTCATAATACATTTCTTTGTACATTTTATGCCCATTTGACCTGCAAAGGGAATATCATGGGCTGGATTCACTTCAAATGATCGAGTTTCTGAAATCACGAAACTCATATGATCGAGACCATATATTCGAGTTTTCAAAAACTGGAACATCAGAAGTGAACCAAAACAAAAACACATTTTCAGATGTTTTTGCAGGGGACAAGCCCCCCTGCACCCCCACACCCTCCTACTTAAATATACTAACTCCGAGATCGTGCTACAATGGAGAAAATGGGAATCTCCTGTTCTGCGCTTTTACAGACACTACAGAACGGGAAATTTCCCTGTTCCCTGCTGTAGCACAATCTCAGAGTTAGTATATTTAAGTAGCAGGGGAGCAGACAGCTGCCCTCCTGCAGAATACTTCACTTAAAATACTCACAACACTTATTTAACCCCTACTTCAGATATTCGAGTGTCTGAAAACTCGATCATATGGTCTCGAACATATAAGTTTTGAGATTTCAGAAACTCGATCATCTGAAGTGAACCCCATGGGCTATGGCTAGAAGTGACAGATGGTAGGTTCTAGGCACTACCCACTGCTGTATTCTCTCACCCTCTAGCCACCCCTAAGGGATCCACTATCTATACAGTAACCTTTTTGTCCTAGCATACATATTCCCCTTTCCCTTGAGAATCAGGTGCCTCACTGGCTACCTCCCTCTGGCCTTGTAATGTAGGGTCTGAGAGTTGAGCCTGTCTCAACTCTCTCTAATTAACCCTTCCCAGCTCCCCTTCCACAGGAAGTCTGGCATCGACTGACAGCAATGCCTCACTGTCAGCCTGGGTGCTACTACTCACCTCTGCCCTTGCAGTCATTCTGCCCAAGGGAACATCAGTACCCACAAGCAGCTGTGGCTCACTTTTAGTCTCACTGCTATAGAGCAGCTCCTCCTTGAAGTAACCACCTCACCAGTCCTAGCTGCAAGTATGTGGTCTGTCTGAGTCTCCCACAGACTACCAGACCCATGTGCTTGTCTCCAAGCCTGACTGCAGATAACTGCATGAACACACAATACTGCATTATCAAAATAATTTCCTGTCAGGACATCTGCAGGATGATAGTTTGGTACCCTTGCTGTCTCAAGACAACCTACTGTTGGCATTTTATCATTCCCATTTACTGGCCCACCTTTTGTTCCACGCCTTTTGTTCCACACCTTGCCTCCATGGACATCTATATGCTACATGGCCTCCACTGGTTGCATTTAAAACATTTAACCCTTGGTCCAGAATGTGTACCTGGACTAGTGGCTTCCCCTGCTACTGGTGAACTCTGTTGGGGCAGTCTGGGCTGCCCAAAATGGGTTCCCTTAGACCCATCAACAGCAATGGGTGTTCCTTTCCTGTGCAGTGATGCCCTGCTTGCTAGTTATAGGTCTCCCTTCTTCCACAACTCATCTACAGTAGAGCATTGCCTATCAGCTAACCAGACTTTCATGTCCTCAGGCAAAGTTCTAAGGACTTGTTCCCTCACCAAAAGGTCTGCCAGCCCTTCAAAGGTGGTGAACTGACATCTACTCACCCACATATGAAAATAATTGCTTACTTCAGCAACATATTCACACACATTTTCATCTACCTTGTGTCTATGCTCATGAAATTTTTTCCTATAAGCTTCAGGTGTTAACTTAAAAAATTCTAGCAAACAATTCTTTGCAACACTATAATTTAAGCAGAGCCCTTGGTCAACATTATATTGTTTACATACCCTCTCAAACATATGAATGAAACTATCAGAATTATCCCCTCTGCAAATTGTTGAAGCAATTTACTGACCTTTGTGGCATCTGGGGTTTGGTGACTCACTTCCCCATTACCTCCATGACTCTGAGAAAGAGTCAACATCTCCTTTTCATGTTGCCTCTGCCTCTCCTCAGCATCCAGGCATTGCAGGTTCTCATTATCCTCAGTCTCTAGACACCTCGGTCTCTCTGCTGCTTCTATTTCCAAATTCTTGGCCTCCAGCTCAAGTATCTTTAACTCCAGATGGATTTTTAAGTCCTCTGTGTAAAGGTTGAGCTGTCCATTTTTTGAAAGTTGTACATCTCCATGTCCAATCTGACTGCCCTCCTGGTTGCTATTCTCTGATGCAGCTGTGTCTAAAGCTGCAATCATGTCTGCTTTAGTCAAGTTGGCATGCAACAGTCCTTTAGCCGGGCACATCTCAGCCAACTGGCTCCTTGTCAGCTTGCCATATTCCTCTGCTGACATGCTTGCCAGCTCTCCCTGACTAACTAAGCTAACACAAAAAAAAAATAAACAATTGTGATATGAACTCTGAATGTTCACTGCATGCTGATTAAGAGTACAAACACCTTCAGTGATCACTTTACACAAGCTACATGAATTCAATATCCACACCACTACCAGCCAATTAATATGTGATGTGGCTATCTTACCACTATCAGTCAATTTATATGTGATGTGGCTATCCCACCACTGACACCAATTAATATGTGACACCCCTGCACTGACCCAGTAATAAAGTAGCCTCAGTCCTCACCACTAGCACCAGTGAGGGACATGCACAATGGGAGGATGACAAGTAGACACACAGTAAAGTGAATTTCCTTTAAGAGCACACAGAGATCACAGTCAGTCTGGAGGTAGTTTCTCCATCTCTCTCCAGATTCCCAGTAAGATTCCCCACTGGCACAGCTATAGGGTTAAGATCTCAGCTGAGTGGTCAGGCCAAAACCTCCAGCACCCTCTATGCCCAACCAGTGCTTCGTGACCCTGCCCATGTAGCTGACACACACAGACATGCACATACACTTTGAGATTTAATTTATATACAAACACACAGACACTCCTGGAGAAGGCTAGCATAGGTTCACTAGCTATGCCCCCTTCTACCCACACTATAAGGTAGCATTAGCTGCCACCAACCCCTATTACTTATCAGCTACTATAATGGCCCTGACCAAAGGGTGCCAAATCTTACTGTGTAATGTTACTATTATCCAAATAGTAAGTGTGACCAAGACTAAGACTATTTAGGAGTGACCTATACATTGTCACTAGATACATATGCAAGTACTCTAAGAGCTTAAATATCTCTAAACAAACCAGCCACAATTAAAAGGTTTAAATATATTTAATAATAAATGATAAAAGCTCATGACAGTACTCAATAACTCATTACAGTGACAACAGAGTTCAGAATCACAGGAAATATTTTTAAAACAACATTGCAGGACAGGCTCACATAAATACAGAAAACATCTAAACTAATCTTCCTAAGTTCATATCTATCTGTAAGAGAAATCACTGTAATCTAAGTCTTATTTACAGAGCAAAGCAAATGCAGATGAGAAGTTCTGAAGATGGATGTTTCAAGTCCATAAACAAGATACAAAATGCATAGACTCACACTCTGAGATAGTTCTTAAATTACTATCAAACATTACAGCTGGGTTATCTCAGATTACATAATTCATTGTCACCTCTGCCTTCGGTTCCCAGGCTAACAGAAACTTAAAAATGTAGCACCCCTGTGTCAAAAATACAAAACGTTTGCCTAGAACTAGAAGTCGTAAAACAGTTAAAATGCTTTTACATTTTGAAACCTGTAGTTATTTCTGATTGCAGACAATAGAAAGAACTTCTAGCTGTAGACATTCTGTCTCCTAGCTGAGATAAACACCATCATAAAACTCTTTCCTTTTCTTGCAGGTTTGCAAGTTAACTCTGTTTTAGCTTTTGCCATCAAACATGCATTTGCATCGGCATATAGTTTACACACATTTCTGCTCTTTTTCAGCAGGGTACACTGTGGTTGCATTATTGAAGCTCAGTACATAACATACAGTTCAACACACACTTCTCTACCAGTAGTTTAATATATACATCACATATAGTTTTCTTAAATTTGTAAGACAAGCATACAAATCATATTACTATTCACAAATGACATAGATGTATTAACAAAATTCCAGCTAGCTGGGCTGGCAGCTTTCACAGGGGGTTGACAGCTCTTGGACAGTGAATTATCTGGATAACATTGATACACAGAGGACTCATGGATGAGCCCATTTATGCATCTGAGTAAATGAACAGCTTATGTCAAAATAAACAGTATGCATTCCTGCACAATGTAAACCTCTGTATAACACTATCTGTGACAAATACTGACATGTGGAAAAGTAGCAACAACAGCATTATGCAACATAACTTATAATATCTGAATAATTCATGACTGGGATGAGAACTCCTGACATTACATATATGTTGCATACAGTTCCAAAGACAACAGCATCATGCCACCAGGTCTATATTAGAACATTGAAGTTTCAAAAGTTAGAATGTTCTAATATCGAATCCTATTCAGCGAAAGCTGAAATATCGAAGCAACAGAAAACTGATTTTTTTTCCTAGGGAAAGAATTTGGTTGTCCGTTTCTGTTGCTTCCGTATTTTCAGCGCTATGGTGGAAAGTTACGGGTTGGGTTCTGGTAAGTGTGCGATTGAGTGTGGGTTAGGTTAGTTAGGGTTAGGGTGCGGGTTAGGTATATGTGCGATTGTGTGGACGTGAGGGTTAGGGTGGGTTAGGTGAGTTAGGGTTAGGGCGTGGGTCAGGTAAGTGTGCGATTGTGTGGACATGAGGATTAGGGTGGAGTAGGTGAGTTAGGGTTAGGGTGCGGGTGAGGTGAGTGTGTGATAGTGATGGACCTTAGGGTTAGGGTTTGGGTTAAGGTAAGTGGATAGTTAGTGGTGTGTGTATAGTTTAGTGTAGGGTTAGGTGTAAGATTTTAGGTGTATGTGGGTGGATTGCTGTTTGTTTGGTGTGCTTGTGTTGTGTGTATGTGTTTTGGAACTGCAAATTTTTTCCCTAGGAAATTTTCCTGTTCTATATTTTCAATGTTTTCAGCTTTTGCTGAATAGGGTTCGATATTAGAACATTCAAAGTTTTGATGTTCTAATATAGACCCCATGCCACCACAGCCTGTGTACATTTCATGTTACAATACTAAATCACTTAACAATTAAACAACTTACGAAAAGCGGCAGAATACCATTGGATCCGTAGGTACTACAGATCCATAGTACATTGGCCCAGTACTGATAACATCTTTGCGACAAAGCATCATTGAAAAAATATCTGTAACAGTGTAAGATTATAGTATAACACTGTTCAAGGAGTCATGATTTAATAAATATCCATAATATCAACATCACATATGAGATACAGATATTGTAGTCTGTCGGTTTCTGTAGGTAGACTACAGAGTGCAAGGAATTACCAGTAAAATTATGGATGATCTGAAAATCCTCTTCCATATATTGTTATCATTTGTACTGGAAGTCTGTCTATACAACTGCATATGGGACTGAACTAGACAATGGCAAAGAGCAGCTGTAGGCATACATTTGAAGACAACATCACTAAGAAATTATAACAACTTCTATAAAACTTAACATATGGATTAAATATGACTTTAAACAAGTATCCTTGGAAATTATTAACTTAAGCAGATGTACTAGTTACCAATACAGAAATTTCACCAGTTGCCAATGTACCTCACACTCAGACTCACAGAAGCAAATTGCACCTTGTGTGTGCAGACCTTTAAGTACCATTTGCACCATACAAAATTAATCAGGTCAAAGTTTTCTGAATCCCATTTGCCCACACACAAGTAATGTTGTTCTGCACAAAAAAAAAAAATAAAACAGGTGTCTGGGGTAAACACCCTATAGATATCGATAAATGGTACCATGTGTAGCATGTGCCTGTTATCTTCTAATAATCTTAGATGAGGACATCAGTGTCATTTTCAAATATTGATTTTGATACATTTACTGATCAGACCACTGCTAACTGCAAACTGAGTGGTACCTCACTGAGCATGTCTCTGTGTTTCTGACTTTCAGATTTGAAAAACTACCAAATCATGACAGTGACTTCAAGGAGGCTCAACGTATCCATCTGTGTACCCAACTGGACCAAGAACAAGATGATCCAGATGTTAATAGCCTGTGATGGATTGAAGCAGAGGATGACAGCCAGGCCCAGGAAATTTACTCTGATTGATGTATGGAACCGGATCGTAAGGGAGCACATACAGAGGATGGGGATCTTCTGCACTGGACCAGTATTTTATGTTTTCCTTAGAATTTCTATGGATATTACAAATATGTATTTGACCCATATATATCACATACATTTTGTTATAAACACATTTTCATTATTGTGTGAATTAACTTGTGGAGACAATTCAATGGACTTTGTATTCACTGTCATTTTGACTATGGGTTCCATACTCATGTTGTTATTTTATCTAATAATGAATTAATAACAGTAACTACAACCTTTGAAGTTGAATATATGTTTCAGAACATTCAAATACATTATTTCACATAGCCACTATCCTCGTGTATTACTGATGCCTATAGCACCTAGGTCATGGATGACTGTGCATTTCACAGTTTTCCATTATAGTTCTACTATTTGACCCATATATGTATATATATATATATACATATATATATATATATATATATATACACACACAAACACACACACACACACACACATATATATATATATATATATATATATATATATACACACACACACACACACACACACACACAAACACTCATATATATATATATATATATATATATATATATATATATATATATATATATATATATATATATATATATATATATAAATATATATATATATATATATATATATGTGTGTGTGTGTGTGTGTGTGTGTGTGTGTGTGTATATATATATATATATATATATATATATATATATATATATAGATAGATAAATATATGTGTGTGTGCATATATATATATATATATATATATATATATATATATATATATATATATATATATATATATGTATAGATAAATAGAAATAGAGATATAGATATCATATAGATGTTTTTATAACTGTTTTTAGCTGCTGTGGGAATTAGCGTGTGTGGTTAATTTGATGCACTTTGTAATTACTGCTCCATTGACTGTAGGTTTGTTCTTTGAAGATGTATATATGTTTTATTACATATAACTACATAATTTCACATAGCCACTGTCCTCGTGCATCACTGACACCTATAGCACCTAGGCTGTGAATGACTGCGCATTTCTAGTTTTTCGATATAGTCTCACTGGATCACTTATTGGACTGTTACAAGGTGGAAGACATACAAGTATATAACTTGCTTACATCATTCTTCCTATACAAGTACACAGACATATTTAATTAATGCACACATTCATATCTGTAACATTAGTTAAGCATTTGTGGTTATGTAGTGTTGGTACCTGTTATGTCCTCATTATATCCTCCAGATATACATTACAAGCATATTTTAATAGTATATGTTTTTTATATTAATCTATGACTTTTTTTAATCTATATGTGAACATTTCAATTATTCTAGATTTTCTGATAGTGACATTATTTGATATTAATTATGTATTTGTGATTGGCCAATAAGCAGTTAGAGTGGTTATTTAAATGCTGATAGTTAGTTGCTCTTTTACAGTCTGATGAAGCATTTGAATGAATGTGAAAGCGCTTACTGATTTTTAACTGTTTTATTTCTTTCATTAAACGGTCAGCTTTCTATTGTCGTGTTGTGCTTCTGCAAATTTGTTTTTGGATTTTTACGTTTTGTGCTCATTGGAGGCACTTTATCCTTGGCTGTGATTTTTTTTTTATCTGACATTTAGTTATGTTTCAATGTGTGAATAACACATATCAACACATAACACTTTCTGCCCATATTCAACTGTGCATTGTGGCAGTTAACCTGTTGATAGTGCTGCAACAGGTAGCTTGTCAACATTTGTCTTACTGGAATGACTGACAAACGACATATGTTGTCCTCCTGTCTATGTGCAGTCCTCCTTATCTGAATACATCAAAGAGCAAAGTAACATTAATCTGTACACAATGTTACAGATTACACAGTCTTTCTCAGTGCATTACAACGTTTGTTGTATGCAGCATTTCCACATCCATGATGTAGTAACATTGGTGTACTCCTTCCATAAATAGTTGTATACACAATGATTGTACATATGTGTGCACATGGTCAGATACATACTGACACGTGTAGCTTTGACAAGTGAGTACTCAGTGATGTACTGAAAATGTGCTGTAATGCTGTTCACGCAGGTGTCCTCTGCTCCACAACAAGCAGTACGGTAGATATATACAAGTGTTTCATTATTTGACATTTGCATGACAGTATATGTGTATGTGAATGGCATTTTTAGTTTACTTACCTATGCTTGTTGATGTGACCTGATTGCACATTACTGTGCATGTGTATTTTAGACATGTTACTGTGCATGTGTATTTTAGACATGTCCAGTTTTGTTGACAACAGCAGTCCATCTGTCCATTTGCCATACATTTTCCATTTGTTTAAATGGATGTCTGTGTGTCTTCTACAGTACCCTGTGTGGTTTACGTCTGCATTTGCACTGTGTCACCTTACTGTGTCCTGTTTTACCATGATGTGGTCCCATGTTGTCCACAGCCTTACCACTTTAATATGTCCCTAGTGTTTATTGCAGGTATGTTTGCCTTTGTCAAAACTACTGTCAATTGCCAGTTATTAATTTGGATGGTGAACATGTGCCAAATGTATGAACATTTTGCAATGAGGGACATGTGCACACAAGCTGCTGTCTAATGCTTACACTATATCCTTGTTCTCATTCTACTTGTGTGTTGCCCAGTGCATTTTTCACATCCATGTGCACAACATGCTATATTCAATATTCTGTCTTGTCAGATTTTTTAACATATTATTACATGTCATTGTTGTATGTCTATTGACCTTGCTTTCATGTACATTCCATTTTTGCCACTGACACACATACATACACATCTACACCTATGTGTTGCCTTTGACATGGCATATATTTATAACATACACACTTTTGGTTGTGTACACACACCTGTGCATGTAGCAGCCTTGGCTGATCTTCTGTAGCACTTCTGTTTGCCACTGTGCTTGGTTGTTTGCCTTTCTCATACATGGTCATAGGCTGGCTTATTTCCCCTGGAGATATGTACCATTGCTTGACCTGCATTTGTACATCTGTGATGTGGTTTGTCTAACACCTGGACTGCTGATGGACTAATTGGATATATGTATATTTATCCAATGTGTACTGCGATCCTACTTTATTACCCTGCAACACACATGTACCATTGGTCATACACATCCAGGTATGACTGTCACACATTATGCAACATGAGCTAACAAGATAGTGCATAGGTAGAGTTTTTATGCATTTCACCATGGCTGATATGCATCCCCACCCTATTTGACAACTTTCTATCGCCCACGTTGTGCAGTGTGCTGTCTGTGTAGCTAACCTGTCCACACTGTTTTTCCAATCTTTGTCTGTCTTGTGTTGTGCTATGTGCCCTGTGGGTGTACCTGATGTGCTTACCTTCACCTTGTCTCTCCCTATGTTTACCTTTCCTTCCATTCTTTGAAAAAATAAAAAAAGTTGGGGCCTATTCCCACCAAAAAAAATATTGCCCATGCCCCACTGACTTTCGCTCAGATTTTCCTGTTCCAACATTCCTCTTGTTTGTCACTCTTCTTCACCCATAATCCACATCTTCTTTTCTATCTCCCCCTTTCCTTAGGTTTGTGCACTACTTCTGCTTCCCACACAAGTCCAAAACCAAGTGTTAGCAATGGCAAAGTGGCCATGAATGCTCTTTGCCTTTAATTTTTTTTAAGAAATTTTATTTATTTATTTAACGTGTTTACCGGGAAAGTCCAACTTGGAACCAAGACAATTTTCAGTAGAGACCCAGGGAGAAATTCTCCAGAACATGTCTTTGAAACATGGGAGGAAGCCAAAGCACCCAGAGGGAACCCACGTGAATGCAGGGGGAACATGGAGACTCCACACAGAAGGCACTCTAACCAAGAATTAAACCGAAGAACCTCTTGCTGTGAGGCGACAATACTACTGCTGCACCACTGCACCATCCAAATATATGGATTCCATCAGAATCTGTAAATTCAAGTCAATATTTTATTTATGATACATGAATATATATGTATTACAAATAGCCTTGCTGCTTTGGAGCAAGTATTCTAACTTAGTGGATGGCATACAGACATATCCGTGATTGTCTTATACATTTCTCTGTATACTCCTGCTGATTTTTATTACAATTGCCATGCTGATTAGTTTGGGATACTTTGCATTTTTAATGTGTGTATGCTTTTTGTGGGTTATCGCTACAGAGGCAGTAACATTCTGTAGTTGTCCATAAAGTTACTTTACAGATTTCGTTATCTTTATAAACAACTATTGGGATTCTTAATTTCTGATATTCTTCCATTTATTTGGTAATGTACAATGTTATTGGACAACTATTTCTTATATTTTTGGATTACTTGTCCATTTCTATAGTGAACTGTCGTAACTGCAGTACTCTGTTGTGAGATGAGGTATCCTGAGTTTTTTGTCGTGTATCAGCATATTACAATTTTGAAATGAAAGCGCTCAATAAAAAACATTGGTGTGGATCTCTGACTTTATTCCCTTGTTTTTCTGCAAGTTTCTATGGTGTATACAGCAGTTTTTAGCAGCATATTATAATGTTATGCACAAATATCATGCAGAGATCACTGTAATGCATGAGATTCTGCAAGCTTTATGAAATCTGACT
The DNA here is from genome assembly GCF_019279795.1 of Protopterus annectens. Classification (NCBI taxonomy): domain Eukaryota; kingdom Metazoa; phylum Chordata; order Ceratodontiformes; family Protopteridae; genus Protopterus; species Protopterus annectens. The sequence continues at coordinate 691,709,568 of NC_056730.1, read as the reverse complement.
CATGATGTTCTTACCATTGTCTGCATCTAAGGAACTAACTGCCCCTGCGCTAGAATGCTATAACTTTCCCTCCTACATTGGGGTTGCATGAGGAGGAGGTTTAAGAACAGAGTTTTTTTTAAGCTGGCTAGTGGGGAACATGAATTATCCTTTGGGTGCCATTATCCTAGATGTTTCTTTTGGATTTTATGTTTACACTCCATTTGTTGGCAGGCAAGCATACTGACTGCAGCTTTCAGTACAAGGCTGATAGCAGAGCAATTTATACCTACCCTCATCCCTGAATTAAATTGTATGCACTCCTTGAAAGGCAATGGTGGTATGTTTTTAGTCAATAAAACCATCAGCCATCTAGACAAGAGGTGATGCCTGAACCACAGGACAAAAAAACAAACCCTACCCCCAAGGATGTACAATTTGGCCATAAGTTGTCCACTTCCTTCATTACATGGCCAGTCTCTCAAGGTACTAGGTCTGCCATTGGAATCCAGGTTTGCTGGAGTACAGGCAAGGTTTTATCCATGGAAACAGCTTTCAGACCTTTTTTAATTTTTGAAGTTCTGCCCAGATTTTCAAAATGTTTCATGTGGCATAGTATCTTACCAACTCTGCAGATTTTATTTACTTATTTTATTTATATATTGACTAAAATGGCAAGCACACTGATTCAAAGACCCTTATCAGTTAGAGTTACTTTCCAAATAATGAAATTCTGTACAGTAGTCACAAAATTACTATGCTGGAAACTGGTCTACAGTAACACTGGGAGACTGGGAGACATTAGTAGCTAGATCAATAAAAGTGCCTTATACTACTGACAAATGCCAGTTATGATGGACCTCAATTTAATTTACTCCTACCCAACACGGGTTTATACTAGGACATAGCATCACCACTGCCCTTCTTTCCTTCTTCAAAATCATTAACTTTGCTCGTGACTCTGGGAACATAGTTTTTACGCTCCTCTTCGACTTATCTAAAGCTTTCGACATTGTCTCTCATGAGCTTCTACTTTCAAGAGGAACTAAACCCGCACATAAGGCTGCTGTTTAATCTTAGCTTTACTACAGGATACATACCCAAAGAATGGCGTACAGCAACAGTGGTCCCACTCCACAAAGGCAGTGCTTCTACGGACCCTGGAAATTACCGCCCCATAAGCTTGACGAGCCTGGTCTGCAAAGCTATGGAAAGGATCATTATGGAACTCATAAACAAAGACATTGGGGACCTACAGACATTGGATCCTACCCAATTTGGCTTTGTCAAGGGCAGATCCTGCCTTTTGAACTTGGTCGACTTTTTTGAAACAGTCACTAAGGCCATTGATGAGGGTAAGGCAGTTCACACAGCCTACCTTGACCTTGCAAAAGCCTTCGACACAATACCCCACTCGGGCATCACAGACAAACTCACCAGTTTAAATGTAAACCCATATGTCACAAGATGGGTTGCAAACTGGCTCAAGGACAGAACCCACAAGGTCAGAATTGCTGGAGCCATGTCAGACTCTAAGCCAGTCACAAGCGGTGTCCCACAGGGCTCAGTCCTGGGACCCCTCTTGTTCGGCATTTATTTTTCCGAGTTGCAAGCAAACATAGGAGGATTGTGGCTGACAAAGTTCGCAGATGACTGCAAACTGGGCGCCATAATTGATACTCCAGCAGACACAAACATCCTTCAGAGAGGCCTCATAGAAACGGATAATTGGTGCCAGAGCCATGGCCTTAAACTGAATGCCAAAAAATGTATAGTCATACCCTTTGGGAAAAACAAGGTACCCACAAATTACCACATAGGTGGTAATCCATTAAGTATGGAAGAGGTAATCAGGGACCTAGAGACCCAAGTTGACAGTAACCTCTCATTTGACACTCACATTGCCAAGGTGGTTAGGAAGACCTTCTATATTGCCCACCTTATCATGAAGGGATTCACATCTAGATCAAGAGAGGTCATTGTGCCCCTGTACTCTTCTCTTATCAGGCCCATGATTGAGTACAATGCCCCATTTGGGATGTATCTTACCCGACACCTGCAGCAGTTGGAAAGACCCCAAAAGTTTCTTACCAAGAGGATAAAGGGTCTCAAACATATGTCTTATGCTGCCCGGCTGAAGAAACTCCAGCTCTATTCAGTCACATACCGCCTACTCAAAGGTGATCTATGCCTGACGTACAAGGCCATGTCCAATCCGGAATTAATGGACATGCTCCACCTCAGAAAATCCAAATCCATCAGAGCCACGAGAGCAAGAGATTTGAACCTCAACACAGAAATAAATAGGACGTGCTGGAGGGACATATTCATAACCCAGAGGCTCCCTACACTCTGGAACAGAATCCCAGTCCATGTTAGGCAGAGCCCCTCACTAACTCTCTTCAAGAGAAATCTTGACGAGTGGATGGGAGATCGGAGGTTTACCCCGGGGGTCATCTCTGTGTCACTACTAGACAGAGGCACAGTAAAATAAACCCTAAATGGGCATAGTATTCTCATCCCAAGGGGTGGCGAAAGCCACACACACTCTGGCTAGGCTTATAAATGCCCTAGGGCAGATAGCCTAGTATGAACCTATGAACCTATGAACCTAAACTCTCCCATCTTAATCTATCCTCTTTGTTTATTAAATGGTTCTCCAGCTATCTCTCAGCCAGGGAACAAGCTGTAAAATGGAACTACTGCACTTCCTCTTTCCTTCACACCCCAACAGGTGTACCCCAAGGCTCTATTTTGGGTCCTTTACTATTTAAAATTTTCATCAATGATTTCCACCAAAAGATCCCCAATGCTAAACTGGTGCAATGCGCAGATGACTCCACTATCATCTGCTTAGCCAAAACTCTTCCTTTACTAATAAACCTTACGCAAGAAGCCTTCTCCTCCACTGAGTCCTGGATGCTTGACAATCACCTAGCCCTAAATGCCTCCAAATCTAAAATAATGATCTTTACCCCTTCTAGACATACTGCTGCTGACAAAGCATCCTTCTCTATACTTAGCCTAAACAAAACAACTATTGAAATAGTTCCCCATACAAAACTTCTGGTCATTCTTATCGATGACCAGCTAAAATTTGATATCCACCTACAAACCAATATTAAAAAGACTCATCAAAAACTTGGTATGCTTTATTGACACAGGCGCTACCTTTCTCTGTCTTCTAGACAACTCCTATCTACCACTTACCTCCTACCCTCCCTTTTGTATGGAGCTCTGCTACTTTCTAACCTCCAATCATCCCTAAAATCTAAACTTTCCTCATGTTATAACACAATTTCAAAGTTTGCCACAGGATCCAAATCCTCTACTCACCATTAGGTTCATAGGTTCATAGGTTCATACTAGGCTATCTGCCCGAGGGCATTTACAAGCCTAGCCCATCGTTTTGTGGCTTACGCCACCCCTTTAGTATGGGGAACTATACCCATTATTTTGCTGTGCCTCTGTCGAGCAGTGACACTGAGGTAATCCCTGGGGTATATCTGCGATCTCCCATCCATTGGTCAAGATTTCTCTTGAACAAGGCCAGCGAGGTGCTCTGCCTCACATGTACCGGGATTTTGTTCCACAGCATAGGGAGTCTTTGGGTGATGAATCTATCCCTCCAGCACGTCCTATTAATAGCCGTGTCAAGGTTTAAGTCTCCGCCCTTGTGGCTCTGATGGATCTAGATTTTTGAGGTGAAGCATATTCATCAAATCTGGGTTTGACATGGCCTTGTATGTTAGGCAAAGGTCACCTCTGAGCAAGCGGTGGCGACTGAATAGAGCTGGAGTTCTTTCAGTCGGGCAGCATAGGACAGATTTTTGAGACCCTTTGTCCTTTTGGTGAGGAACTTTGTGGCCTCTCCAGCTGCTGCAAGTGTCGGGTCAGATACATTCCGAATGGGGCATTGTACTCAATCATTGGTCTGATGAGTGATGAGTAAAGGGAGACTATGACCTCCCTTGATCTAGATGAGAATCCCTTCATGATAAGGTGGGCAATGTAGAAGGTCTTCCTGACTACTTTAGCTACATGGGTGTCGAATGACAGACTACTATCAACCTGGGTCCCCAGGTCCCTGATAACTTCTTCTGTGCTCAGTGGATTGCCACCTATTTGGTAGCTAGGGGTAACCTTGTTTTTCCCGAAGGGTATGACTATGCATTTTTTGGCATTTAACTTTAGGCCGTGGCTGTGGCACCAGTTATCCGTTTCTGTGAGACCCTTCTGAAGGATATCTGTGTCAGATGTGTTTTCTACTATGGCCCAGTTTGCAGTCATCTGCAAACTTTGTCAGCCATAACCCTCCTGTGTTTGCTTGTACTGAAAAGTAGATGCCAAACAAGAGTGGGCCCAGGACTGAGCCCTGTGGGACACCACTTGTGACAGGCTTTGAGTCTGACATGGCGCCAGCAACTCTGACCCTGTGGGTTCTGTCACTCAGCCAGTTTGCAACCCATCTTGTGATGTATGGGTTAACATTTAAGCTGATGAGTTTTTCAATGATACCCGAGTGGGGTATTGTATCGAAGGCCTTAGCCAGATCGAGGTAGGCTGTATGGACTGCCTTTCCCTCATCAATGGCTTTGGTGACTGTTTCAAAAAGTCATCCAAGTTTAAAAGGCATGATCTGCCTTTGACAAAGCCAAACTGGGTTGGATCCAAAGTCTGCAAATTCCCTATGTCTTTATTTATGAGGTCCATTATGATCCTCTCCATGGCTTTGCAGATAAGGCTTGTCAAGCTAATGGGCTGGTAATTTCCAGGGTCGGTGGAGGCACCGCCTTTGTGAAGTGGGACCACAGTTGCAGTGCGCCACTCCTGGGCGTATCCAGAGGTAAGACTTTGATTAAACAGCTGTCCTAGCTGTGGGTTTAATTCCTCATTGAGTTCGTGGAGCACACAGCCGGGGACACCATCAGGTCCCATGGATGCTGTGTTTTTGCTTTGGAGAGAGCAGTTCTCACTTGGGCTGGAGATGTTTGGGGGCTGCAATCGTTTGGTATAGATATCTCTCCTTTGGGGAGGGGAGAAGTTTGCACTGAACCTGTCAGCCAGTATGTTGGCAATGTCTGTAGGATCAGTAATCTTCACATCATTTTGAACTAGTTCTGAGCATATCTGGGAGTTTCCTCCTAGGTTTCTAACATAGCTAAAGAAGGCCTTATGATTGTCTTTTGAGTCTTTAGCTATTTTTCTCTCGAAATTTGCTTTGGATGATTTTATGAGAGCTCTTAGTTTTTACTTATAGTGATCAAGGGTGTCTTACCTTTTAAGGATTTTGCTCTATCTTGTAGTAGCTTCCTCCTTTTGTTGTAGAGTTTGTTTATGGCTGGGGTCCACCAGACTGGACGCTTGCCTTTGGTACAAAGAGTCTTTGTTTTGCTTGGGATTGCCTTATCCATGCAGTCCTGCAGGTGCTGGTAGAAGGCATTTGTAAGTGATTCAGCGGCTTGAGTACTGTTTTCCGCCGTTCGGGGCCTTAAAGGAGACCACACTAGTCTTTAGAAGTGTGAAGTCGGCTTTTGAGAAGTTCTTAACTGTGGTCTTTTTATTTCAGGTGGGGTGGGATGAGGACCTCCAGCGAGACTAGTTTGTGATCTGATCTCACCAGTGAGGGGTATACTTCGGTGTTGAACATTGTGCTCCCATGTTCGTGATGATGAGATCAAGTATGTTATCTCCTCTTGTGGGGATGGTGACTAGTTGTTCCATGGCATTTGAGTTTATGAATTCCAGGAACTTTTGGGCTAGGGTGTTTGGGCTTGAGTAGTGTTCCCAGTCTATATTAGGGTAATTGAAGTCACCTAGTATGATGGTGTTTGGTGATACATTTATCCCCTCTAGTGTTTTCAGGAAGGCCATGTGAGGTTCCTGAGTTTGTGAGGGTGGCCTGTAACATGCTACAATTTGCAGAGCAGTCTTGCCTACGGTTAATTGCACCTGGATGGTCTCCGATGCATCATGCGTTGCCACCAGTCTTGAGGTGTGGGTATCCTTGATGAATATGGATACCCCTCCTCCTTTCTTGGTATTGTCCGGATTTTGGGGCCGGAACGCATGATATGAGGTAAAACCTGATAGCGCTGGGGTGCTCTCAGGAGCCTTGAACCAGGTTTCTGTCACAGCACAGACATCGATGTTCTCCATACTGAGAAGGGCCTCGAGTGCGTGCATTTTGAGATTTAGACTTCTGGCATTGAGCAGCATTACCCTTAGTTTTTTTCCTTTTTGTGTTCTAGGGTGGTAGGTTTAGAATTTGAGCCTTGCCTAAAAAGGCACTATGGGGGTGGCAAGAGCCTTTGCCAATATCCGGAATCCCAGGGGTGACAGGTGCAAGCCGTCCCTTGCGAAGCAGCGTGGCTTGTCCAGCATGTCATCCCAGGCAGACAGATACTGGATCCCCTTTGAATGACACCAGTGTTTAAGCCAATTGTTAAAGCTGATCATCTTATCTCTGTATTGTGGCATCATTCTTGGTGAAGGTAGGATACTGCTCAAGGTCAGGGTCATACCTGCCTGGGCTACATAATCAGAGAGCTCCTCAATGTCTCGTATCATGTAGTCCAAGGAGGTACGTCTCAGGTCGTTTACACCAGCGTGGACAATGACCGAGTCATATTTGTACCTGCTGTTGAGAGACCTGAGTGCTTGCGTTATGTGGCGGATTCTAGCGCCCGACAGACAGCTTACTGTGACCTTCTCCTTACTCAGTCTGGTGAGCGGGACGTCAGTGTGTCTGACTATGGAGTCACCAATGACTAGTGTGTCTGGCATTGTGTTTGGCCTTAAGGGCTGTGACTGTTTGACACTCTGACTGTGAGGTCTATGTGTTGCAGGTGTTGTGTTCTGAGGTGGTGGTTGTTTGGGTGTCTGCTTTGGTGGCCTCTGCTGTTTTGGTAGATTTTTGATCAGAGCCTCCGAGTATGTCTTTGTGTGTTTATGTGTATGATTTGAGGTTGTAATGGTACTATGTGAGACTGGGTCTATAGTGTGTGTGGTAACCTTCTCCTCCTGACTGGTCTTGCCAGTCCTATGTTGAGAGAGCTCAGCCTCCAGTTTGGCCGTATAGTTGCATCTCTCGCATGTATTTGTGTTTTGTGGGAGGAGGAGAGGGTTGTCTGTGTACATGAGGCAATTGTAACATTGCCTCAATATTCCCAGGTTCACCAGCTGAGCAGGAGAGGACACTAGCAACTGATCCCTCGACATGCTAGAAGGATAGACAAAAAACTTTAAAAAAGATTCCGGGGATGTGGGTGACCGAGAAATGGGGGGTTGCCTTTTTGGGGTACTATCTATGACAAGAGTGCTGTATCAAGGTAATAAGTACTGTAGGAGCAAGTGCTAGGTTTAACAGATAGAGAATAGTCTACTTGGAGTCAAGTAGAGATGATCTTTTTAGTTATAGGATACGCTGATTAGATCAGTAGTATAGTTCGAGGAAGGTAGTTTTAAGGGAAAATTTGAAGAGTAGAATAGAATAGGGATATTGTAACACCCTACATGCTCTAAATTGGTTGGAACTCCCAAGCTACCTAAATTTCATTCAACTAACTACAGCACACAAGCTAATTTTCAAACCTTTTAACTGTCCATCACTCTCCTCTTCCCTAAAATGTCAGCAGTCACATAGAACACTTAGATCCACAAATCAGAACCTCTTAGAACTTTACAAGCCTTTACACGCACCAGGGCAACTTCTACTATCATTCTCCCTTGCCAGATTATGGAACTCTCTTCCCCCTTACATTAGAACTACCCCTAACCTACCATCCTTTAAAACCCTACTCCACTCTCACCTCTACTCGTGCTCCTGTACCCATCCTACCTGAATCCTGATGTTGTTGTCTTTCGGCTTTTCCCGGTTAGGGGTCACCACAGCAGAACTCCAGTCCGCTAATGATTGGCAGTAGATTTTGATGAACACCAAGGTGCCAGCTCGACGTTCAACCTTCAATGAAGGCATACCCATTTATGCATGTCTTTCGAACACCCACCAACCGCAGGGAGGACATGCAGACTCCACACAGAAGGCGCTCCCCATACTCCAGCCGAGAATTGAATGGGAGAACCTCTTGCTGTGAGGCAACAACGCTCCTGGTACCTATCCCTATTCTATTCTACTCTAATCTCTGCCACTGCTTCAATTCATCTCTCTAAAATTCCTTTGCCTAAATACATGTTGTGTATTAAATGAACATAAATTTATTGTTTTTGCTAATATCTTATAAGTGATTGACTCAGCTCATATATTTCAAGATATGTAAAATCTTGCCTTGCTGTATATTGAATGTTAAACTGTTGTTCTCATATGCTGTACTAATACATTGTATATTGTATATTGTCTTTCTGTCTGGAGCTTTTCTCATAGGACCTCCATTGAAAATGGGCTACCTTGGCCCAATGGACTTTCCCGGTTAACAAACTGAAATACATAAATAAATAAATAATAACATTTGTCAAGCACATACTGCTAACTTTTCTAAAGTTCAACATTTTTATGCCAGAGTCGAGACACGTCATGGCATGTATCTGACCATAGTTAATAAACCGTGCCTCTGTCTCTGTGCAGTTTAGTCCAGAAGGGTAACTATAGAAAAATATTACAAATGTCGTGATATGGAAGTATAAGAACACTATCACAAAAAGCATTCCAAACCTTTACCACTTTGACATTTCTTCACACTTGCAACTGAACTTAGCATAAAGGAGTATTATTGAATGAAAAAAAAAAATGCAGCCAGGTTATATAGAGATGCGAATGGCCCTGTGGGTTTTCAGCAGTGATCTTTTGAGGCAGGAGAAATAATTGTTTCCTTTTGTTAGACTATGCTCTTTGCTGAATGTATTTGCTTAACAAAAACACACAGCCTAGAGGCACACTTCAAACATTTATCAAAAGGGTTATTAGTGTGTGCTTATTTCAGAGCTTAAATTTAGTAACTAGAAACATCCAGATGTTCAGCATTCCTTTTTGAAGAAATCAGTATTTCAAAAATGCAGTGATGTTAGTAACTGTGTACTTGTATGCTCCCGCACTGTGAAATAGTTCTGCAACAACATTTAAAGCAACTCATTTCCTTCTACTACATTGACATTTTCTTACAAAATGCAGGCAGTAAATTATAAATAAATGTGTTTTTGCAAAAGCACTGAATGCACTTTATGATTTTTGTGGAATACTTTGAATAATTACTTCTGTATTCTACTGTATTCTATACTTAGTGATACAAATTACAACCAACACTGCAGGCTCCTTTGACTAATGTGACTACACATTAAAATGGAGGCACTGCAGTGTTTAATTTAAAAATAAATCCATGGATAGAGACAACAGCTGCCAATGTGGTGGTTCATGACTAAAAGAAGGCAGAACTCACAGACCAAGCCTTGTCTTATTGTAAGCTTAGACTTTATGTTTCACTTTTTATATGGTGAGTATTTCTGCTTATACTCCTACCGGTTCTTCCAAAAGACATTGAAAAATGTTTTGCCATTTTTTTTAAGTGAAGGTATGATCTTGGTGTGGCCTGAGTATGCTGTCTAAGTGATTTGCTCAGAGTCATGCTGTTTGTAGGCCAATAATGAGAGTGAATCAAACTCATAGCAACTGTACAAAGCTTATTATCAGATAATCTAGCTACTCTGTCATTATACTGACCTTTAGACCATCTGTTTTATTACTGTGGAATCTAAATGGCCCATGAAAGATAAATCATGACAGCTGCCAACAGTATACATAGGTTTTAGTTGATCAGATGCAAAGTTTGAATAAACTATAAAACACGCAATGCATTATTAGAGCTATAGCTATTTCATCTGGGCCTGTAGCAATGCAGTACATCAGTAATACAAAGACTTAAAATCCATTTTAAAAAGCTTTACATTGTTAATGTAATGTTTGTATATTTTAATTATCTTCTGCAGATATCTGCTGCAACCTATCTTTACAGAGCTTTTCCCACTGGGCCACTGCTGAAAGGGGCCTTTTATAGGCTCATCGGTAAACTCCTTCAAGCTGGAATTGAACCAGTGACCTAAGGATGACTTGGGAAATCATTACAGTCTTCTGCTCTACCAGCTGTGCTCTCATTGGGCTCAATCCCACTATTCTCAGTTAACAAATAAATAATAATAATAATAATAATAATAATAATAATAATAATAATAAAGGGCATGATGTTAACTGGATGCTTGTAAATGTAGAAATGTCTCTGAGAGGGTGTGTGAGTGTGTTTTTGTGTATGTTCTCTGCCTTGGTGGTCACAAGGTGGGGGTAAAGTAGGGGGTGGAGAGCATGGATGTGTGTGTGTGTGTGTGTGTGTGTGTGTGTGTGTGTGTGTGTGTGTGTGTGTGTGTGTGTGTGTGTGTGTGTGTTTGTGTATACTGCCATTACATTGTCCTTTAGGCCATGTAATTTACTACTGTTAAATCTAAATGGTTCAAGAACTATAAATCATGACAACCACAAACTGTATATAAAGTGACAAAGTGCAATGTTTTACATAAACTATACAACATACAAAGGGTTATTAATGCTATTCCATCCCAGCCTGTAACTATGCATATTAGCAGTTGCAAATGCATATAATCCATTTTAAACTGCCTTACACTATAAATCCAAAATAGCTGTATATATGGAAAATATCTGAATGTATGTGTGTGTGTGTGTGTGTGTGTGTGTGTGTGTGTGTGTGTGTGTGTGTGTGTGTGCGCGTGTGTTTGTGTATACTGCCATTACATTGTCCTTTAGGCCATGTAATTTACTACTGTTAAATCTAAATGGTTCAAGAACTATAAATCATGACAACCACAAACTGTATATAAAGTGACAAAGTGCAATGTTTTACATAAACTATACAACATACAAAGGGTTATTAATGCTATTCCATCCCAGCCTGTAACTATGCATATTAGCAGCTGCAAATGCATATAATCCATTTTAAACTGCCTTACACTATAAATCCAAAATAGCTGTATATATGGAAAATATCTGAATGTATGTGTGTGTGTGTGTGTGTGTGTGTGTGTGTGTGTGTGTGTGTGTGTGTGTGTGTGTGTGTGTGAGTATTGGAGGTTCCTTTGCCAATGTGATACCTGAGCCACAAGAGGAAATTACTGATGCAAAGTGGTTTTAACATAGGCAGTAAAAAAGAAGTAGGTAGGTAGTTTACACCATTTTGCCCTCATGCATTGCCTAGGTGACCTTCACAGTGAAGGCCACCAGGTTCAGTTGATGTGACCTGCCTTTAGCAAAACCAGATGGGGTTGGGACTAGTGCCTGAAGAGTTCATTGTTAATCATGTCCATGATAATTATTTCCATGGCTTTACATATAAGACTAGTCAGACTAATGCATCTATAGTTCCCAGGATATGCTGATGGTCCATCCTTGTGCAGAGGGATGACAATTGTAGTCCTCCATTTATGTGGACTGAAGCCTGTGCTGAAGCTATGGTTGAATAGTGACTCCACTGGGTCTGACAGGTCATATTTCAGGTTATTTAGGATGCATCCTGGGATATTATGTCTGCCCATCAAAGCTGTATTCTTGGTCTTAGGGAGGATATATAAGACCTATTCCCATTGGAGGGATTATGTTATGCGGTATTTCCTGGGGGTAGGTACGGGTGAGAGGGGGGTAAAGTTGGAGCTTAATTTATCAACCAGAAGGTTTGCTATATCTCCCAGTTCCATGAATGTGGCTTCATTTACCAACAGTTGGCACAATGTAGTGTACTGCAGTTCAGGTTTTGGACATAACTAAGAAGCCCTTATGGTTTTCCTTGGTTTGGGACGTTATCCTTACTTCTACATTTGCTTTGTTGGACTTAATTAGTTCTCTTATTTGCCTATGCAGTTTGATGAGAGAGTTTTTACCTTTTTTTAGTGTTACACTTCTAATTTTATCCATGACTTTTTTTTTCTTTTGTTGTACAACCTGTTTAATTTTGGATTCCACCACAAAGGTTTGCTTTTTCAGTTAGTTTTATGCTTATCTCTCATAGAAACAGCAGCCACTATGCAGTCACTCACATGGTTGTACAGAGCTTCTGTGAATAATTCTGCATAGGCTAATGTGTTGTCTGGGTTTGGAGGGGCATAAAATTAAGTTACCACTTAATGAAAGGCAGTTTGTCTTTGGAAGAGTTTCTGTTACAGGGTTTGATGGAGTTACAAAATTGATTCTTATTTCAAAGTAGACTGCTTTGTGGTCTGACCTTACTAGAGAGGACCTGGCACTGGGTGGGTGCAGCATTCTCCATTTTTGTGAGTACTAGGTCCAATATGTTCACACCTCTAGTAGGAGTATGCACTAACTGGTCCTGGTTTACAAAGTCTAGGAATCTCTGTGCCTGCAAATTTGAGTCCTGTAGTATTCCCTGTTTATAGACTGATGATTAAAGCCCCCTGTATGGTGGGGATTCCAAAATGGTGGTCGTCTGAGAAGTACCCTCTCCTCATAGCTCCTACTTCTTATATTGGGTTATACACTAAATTCAGTAAATTCCTGGATTTAGACCATATACCTTTAAAATCCAATCTGTTAAAAGAAATTAGAATTGAAACCTATACAAATTCATGAGACTAGTGCTATAATTCTGCACGGTTTAATCAACAGCAAGAAGACAGCGATCCTACACGTGGATATTTAGAGGCCTGAACTTTCAGCACCACAGCAATTGACAGTACCCATAAGAAGCAAAGCTAATGATGCCAAAGGAAATTGAAAATATGGACTTTCAAAATACAAAGACAAAACTATCTGCTATATCAACTTCACCGGAGAAAGAAGCAATAAGACTGAGATCATCTAAAAGCCTACAAGAACAAACAAAAGATCCGGTTAAGCAGAAAGGTGACGGAGCACTACAGATTGACGAGCTGAAAAGTGCCCTACTTCCACTACACTCAGCTATTCAAGAATTATCTGAAAAAATTAACTCCTTCGGATCTGCAATAAATACAATAGCCGATCATCTAGACTTGGTAGAGAATAAATCCAACTCAAATGAAATAGAAATAGAACGTCTGAAAGAACAAGTTAAATCTAGAGACAAAACAATATATGACATCCAAGCGAAGATTGTCGACCTAGAAGCTAGAAGCAGATGCAATAACCTAATAATTAGGTGTCTTTCCGAGAAATATGAATCCTACCAACTAATTGGAACCATTATTCAAATATTTAATAATCTTCTACATGTGAATAACTCTCCAACTAAATATACCATCGAAAGAGCGCATAGAGCCTTACGGAAGCAACAAGCTGCTTCATCCCCAAGACCCATCTACGTGAAAATGCTCAATTACCAAGATGTGCAAAATATTCTTGCAGCCTACAAAAAATCAAATAACTTCTCTTGGAATAACCAAACCATTAATATCTCACAGGACCTACCCCTTGAAATTAGAGAAAATCGTCGCAAACTTTCCCCCTATTGTACCGACCTTATTGCCAGAAAAATTAAATTTCAAATGAGGTTTCCATACTCTCTGTCATTTACCTTTAAAGATGTGAAATTCACTATGTCCTCACCAAAAGAGGCGGACATAATCTTTAACAAATGCTTTGGATCAACGCCTTCCACACGCTAAAAACTTCCGAGAACTATGCTTGAATGTCGGAGACTGTCTGCTGATCCATATGCCGCTCCGGATGACAGTTTACCTTTTAAGTGGTTGGAAAATAATAATTACTTAAACGCTTTGCTTAGATTGCTATCCGGTCTAGTGGGACCATTTATCTTGAATTTAGGTGTTCCAGGGATCCCCGGACTGTAACAACAGGTACAGGTTTTAAATGTTACTCACCCAGACCCGGAAACACAACAATAAACTTCCACTGAAGACCTATTATGCTACGTTATTCCAGGAACGCACAAACATCACTAACATCAGTGGCTGGGGATGATGGATCTATGCAACGATTATGAACAATGGTACTAACTAAACTATTATGCCTATCAGGGCGAGGGGTAACGACTTCATAGTTTTGGCCTAAACTGATAATACAAATAGGCAGAACCGGAACTGTTCTAACTTGCCCTGCGACCATTCACCTAGGCTATTGCTCTTACATTTAATTATGTTTATAGGTTCCAATTGAAGTTTATTATCCGCTCATATACCAATGGTTTAAAGAGGATTATATACTCCACTAGACAAATGCTTGAAGAAAAGCATATATAGTCAAGAGTTCAGTGGGGGTAGGTATAGTGTAATATCACTCCGTGGACTTATTATTTTACTATAATATCTACTCTAATGAACAACACTTATACCATATCCTATTATAAATGTATTGAGTATTGTATAGGGGTACTCCCTGAGATTAATTTAATAATCACACCCGGATACTTTAATATCTACCAGAGGAATACTAGCTAAACTCTAAGGGTGTCTAGTATTAAAATCCTCTAGAGGACTATACATAGAACTGCTAGAAAGTGCTGAACTCCATGTATATGGTAAATTCTAGTATAGTTAACCACTCTCTTCATGTAAACTCACGGTGTTTGGAAGCTATTTGGATAAGATAAGTAGGGTTTTTGATAACTTGTTGGGGAATCAATCCAGCGGTGTATATTGATTGTAAATATTGTTGGTTCTTTATTACACTTTTATGTGACACCTGTCTAGTAAACTTATACTTATTTAGTGTACATAGTTTTGTTACTCTCTCAATGATAGGGAATTTGTGGCTAGGCACGGGGTTAGAATTGAGAGAGTTATGTGCCATTGCTTTATATATCACTGTTTACTACAAGTCCACTGAAAGATATTCCCTTTTAGTTATTCTACATTCCAAATACCCTCATATGGTTACTCTGTTCCTATTAAAAAATGGATAAACTTTGGAATATTACGTCTTGGAATGTTAGGGGGCTTCAAATGAAAAACAAAAGGAATTTGGTATTACATCTACTTTATAAATCCCAGGCAGATTTGTGTTTCATACAGGAAACTCACATGAAAAATGATGAGTGGAAAAAAGAGAATAATATAAAATGGGTTAAGGATATTATTTCATCGGGTACTTCTAATAACTCCAGGGGGTTTGCTATCATTATTAAACAATCTTTCAAGCCTACGATTATTGACAGGGGAGCTGACCATGAAGGCAGATGGTGTTATTTTACATGCCTATCACATGATTTAAATAAACCTGTCCTATTCCTAAATGTATATGGCCCATGCTCAGGGCAACAAGACTTTATTATGAAGGTCTATAACCTTTTACTTAAATTCCCAAATCATATGTTTATTATGGGGGGGGGGATTGGAATATGGTAAACGACCCTAACATAGATCGATCAAGTAAAGCGAAAGTCCTACATTTTCAGGATTCCCTAGCCCTGAGAGAGTTGATACTTGATTTTGATTTGATTGATCCTATCTCATTTGATTGTGACTCTGGGAATAATAATGGGTTTACCTATTACTCAAAAGTGCCATCACTCTTGGTCACGTATAGACTTTTTTCTAATATCTAACATTTTAACGAACGGATAAATCAAATTTCAAACTGAACCTAGATTTCTCTCAGATCATTCAAGAATTGTCTTAGAGATAGGTCTTACTATTAATCCAACCCCAACATACAAGAACTATAACTGGGTACTAAACAGTAATTTACTAAAAGAACAATCACTAAATGAAGAAATTACCTTCACTTTAAAATAACTCCCACCCCCCCCTCCCAAGATAATGGCATCTCTCTTGATATTAGGTGGGCGGCATGTAAAGCTGTGATGAGGGGAATCTACATCAAGAAGGCTACCTACCTTAAAAAACTAAATAAAGAGCAGGAAAATAAACTAATATCAGAAATTAAAACCTTAGATGATAAGCTTTTAGATAGCTACTCCCTAGATATAGAAAAACAATTACATACCAAACAAAAAGAATTGCTGGAATTCCAACATTCTAACTTTTCTCTTCAAGAACTGAGGTATATTGCTAAATACTCTGAATCCTTACAAACACCATCCAAAGCTCTTGCCAGATTGATAAATTGTACACCCAAGTCCCCTAGAATCACATTTATTAAATATCGCAATACACTTTATAAATCAAATGCACAAATTATTCATCTATTCCATCAAATATACACAGATATGTATGCTACCAATAACATGCTACCCCCTCATGCTGAGATGAAGAAATTTTTAGCTAACCATACTTTCCCAAAACTAACTAAGTCCCAGGAGAATACACTCTCAGCCCCGATAATGATTTTAGAGATCCACAAAGCTATTGATAATCTTAAATTAGGGAAAGCACCTGGCCCAGATGGTTATACCCCCGAATTTTATAAATCATTCAAAACTAAAGTGGCTCCCATCTTGCTTCAGCTTTATGAGCATATCTCATTAAATGGAATCACTGACCGATATATTAATCACTCTAAAACTATTCTAATTCCTAAAAATACTCTAGATGCCTCTAACATAAATAATTATAGACCAATCTCTCTTATGAATGTAGATATAAAGATTATTTCAGCCATTTTAGCTACTAGGCTTAAAAAGGTGATGCATGCTTTAATTTCTCCAGAACAGACAGGATTTATACCCAACAGACATACTTGGAACAATACCCTAACACTAGAAACTATGATAAATATTACTAAAAGAGAAAGAAACCCTAGATATGCTTGGGTTTTAGATGCCAGTAAAGCCTTCGATAGGGTAAATTGGAATTTTTTGTTTCTAGTATTGTCTTCCTTTAACATCCCACCTGATTTTATCAACACTATTAAAACACTATATCATCGCTCTTACATGAGGTTATACATAAACAGGCAATACTCCCAACCGATAAAGATTGCAAACGGTACCAGACACGGGTGCCCTCTTTCACCATTATTATTTAACTTATACCTAGAATCCCTCTTTTTGTTTTTAACCCAGAAAACATACCATTCAATTCCCAAAATGTTTAACACCAAGGTTAGCTTAACTGTCTTCGATGATGATCTGAACCTTTACTTTGAACACCTTTTGACTGACATGAGTAAGTTAGAGAGGTCCCTGAATACCTTTGCCTCTATCTCGGGCTATCAAATTAATCAAAGCAAATCTTTTATTTTCCCGATCAATCCCTTGTCACATAAAAATGATCTATTCCCAGATGTGTCCTCTCATGTAGATTATTACCTTAAATATCTAGGAGTCTTTTATGACCACACCTCTTCCTCTATTCTACAGACTAATCTATCAAAAACATGGCTTTCCATCTCCCTGGACATTTCAAGATGGCAACAACTAAAACTCCCCCATGCTTACTAAAACCTCTATCATTAAAGTGAATATTCTTCCTAAGCTTCTCTACCAACTGAATGCGTCCTTTTCTTCCACCCCAAACTCTTTCTTTAACAAAATACACAAAACTTTCGCAAAATTTTTATGGCACCCTAAATAGGTCAGAATCTCATATCAAAGACTCACCCTGCCAAAAAATATGGGGGGGCTAGCAATGCCTAACCTACTTTTATATTATAAAATTATCCAAGCAAACAGGATTCACACAATCATAAATTATCAACCAAACTCCCATACTTGGTCTCCATTATGGGTCAAACTATGGTATAATTATACACTAAACAATGACCTCAATCCAAAAGCTCTACCCTTTTTAAATAAATGCAACCTTAAAAAGATAAAGTTACACCTTTCCTAGAAGGGATTAATTAAAACCTTTCAAGAGCTATTCCAAAACATTAAACTAGATAATGCCCTCCTCCTCTTTCAACCATTTCATTTTAATCCAAATGTTAACTTGAATGGTAAAATGATTAATCTGAATGATCTCCCGTTAATTAAAGACTTTACGTTATGGGATATACATAAATATAACCACCTAACCTTAACAGATCTGCATATGGTATTAGGTTTACGTAAAAAATATACCACTATTTTGAGACAACTTAGAGAGCTCACCATATCGATACTTCACAACTCTCCTAGTACTGAGGAGGAACAAAACCAGGTGGCCACCCTACTTCAAAACTTAACTAACAAGAAAAACATGGTTTCAGTGGCCTACAGGTCCTTTTCCACCTTTTTAAATCAGGGAAAAATCATATTTGCAGACTACTGGGATCGACAGGGTGCCAATCTCCTGATAGAACAGAAATCTCAGGCTATAAAATATACTCTTATGTATTCACCCTATAAAAAACTCCTTTACACAATTCATAATTGTAAACAATTTATATCTAACCCCAGTCCACTTAAACAAATTTGATCCAAATCACTCCACTGCATGCTCCTGCTGCTTGTAACCACATGCAGACATCATGCATATACTGTGGTTTTGCAGATATTCCCACAGTATCTGGTATTCACTTAAGGTCCGCTTAGATAAAATGGGATACCACAAATCTACACTATCCTGGGAATTGGCGCTATTACATATTACAAATATCTATATGCCTAAAGTTAAGTTCCATGCCCTAATTACTCTCTGCGTCCTGGTTACATTTTATATTACAAAGCACTGGCTGGATCGCTCTAAATTATCCTGGAGGGATTTTAAGGCACTAGCTATCCAGTACATCAGCTCATATAAGTTGTTATTAATTAATCTTCGTAAGCGGGCCTCATACCAGAAAGTATGGGACTTTATCTTTCTACTCCTGTCAAATGATTAACAGTCACCCCCTACTAAATACCTTAACCCAACCCTTCTATTCTTGATCTTTTAACATGCCTACTAATTTCTCAGTATTTATTTCCCATATAAATTTCAAACTGGAAGAATTGAATAATCAATTTCCCCCATCTCACCAGAAATATATGGATGTTTTAAGGTGAATTGTAGTATGTTAAGTACCTATCTGATATACTTTATTGCTATGTTTTATAGATTTGCTTTGTTAGTATTGGCACATATGTATATAAGTTGTATTTTGAATCACTCATATTCACCTAGCGGGACTAATTCATCATATTTGTAAGAATGTTTATATTTTTGTTTCCTTTTTTCTTTTCCTTTGTTTATGTAAATCAATAAAATTGTGTTTTATAAAAAAAAGCCCCCTGTATGGTATTTGGTTGAATATTGAGTGCCTCCATTTGGTCTAAGTATGAGCTCTGAGTTTCATAGCTTGCTAGGGTATGGTATAGGCCTTTGTCTATGGTAATCTGGACATGGAGGAACTCCAGTGCATCATCCTCTTTAACCAATCTAGAGGCATGCTTGTTATTAGTGAAGATCGAGATACCTGCTTATTTAATCCTTGTCTGTGCAGTTGCTGCTCTAAATATGTGGAAGGCACTGAGGTCTTGGATCTAAATGTGTGGAAGGCACTGAAATCTTGGCTCTAAATGTGTGGAGGGCACTGAAGTCTTGGATCTAAATGTGTGGAAGGCACTAAAGTCTTGGATCTAAATGTGTGGAAGGCACTGAAGTCTTGGATCTAAATGTCTGGAAGCGACTGATGTCTTGGATCTAAATGTATGGAAGACACTAATGTCTTGGATCTAAATGTGTGGAAGGCACTGATGTCTTGGATCTAAATGTCTGGAAGGGACTGATGTCTTGGATCTAAATGTATGGAAGACACTAATGTCTTGGATCTAAATGTGTGGAAGGCACTGAAGCCTTGGATTGCTGGAGTAATCTCTGCAGCTTTAAACCATGTGTCAGTAACTGCACAATTGTCTGCATTCTCCAAGGTGAAGAGAACTTGGAGGGAGTGCAGCTTCTTGTTTAGACTCCTAGCGTAGAGCTGTAACAACTTTAGATTTCCTTAGGTTGATTTTGCTACGTTGGAAGCTTTGTCAATTTGTCATTGCCTAAAAAAGGATCTATAGGGGAGGACATTGTTTTAGCCATTACCTGAAAGCCTAGATAGGACCATCCTTGGCAAAACAACATAGTATTAACCATGTCCTCCCATGTTGACAAAAATTGTATCCTCCTGTAATGATACCAAAAACTAAGTCAATTATTGAAGTCAGTCATCTTTTGTTAGTATTATGGTATCATATTTGGTGAAAGTAGAATTCTGCTCAGTGGTAGGCAGGCACCAACCTTTTGACACATAGTCTTAGAGCTCTGTAATGTGCACTCAACCCATACAAGATAAGTTGGAATAAGTACTAGAATCTATCTCTCTCTCTCTCCTATACAAAAAATGTCTTATTCTAGCTGAAAGATATTTGCTTTATCTACATATGCCTGCTTTCCTGTGTCCTTTTCTGCATGTGTTCACCCCATATAAAGAAATTCTTAAAAGGGATCTTGCATCTCAAACCTTCCCAGCATGAACCTGCTCCCTCCTGCAATCTGAATGCTATTGCCATTTGAGCCAACAGCCTCAGCAGCACTAAAATTGCTTACATGGAAAACCGCCCTGCCGCTGGTGGTCACCTCAGCCTGGGGTATCTCTGAGCTACAAGCCTGGATGTGCAAAGAAACCTTTTTAATTTTACATATGGTCAGTGTAGCCTTAAGAATGAACCCCTACTTCTTAACCAAGGTGGTGTCCAAGGTTTCCTAAAACCAGGCTATTCCATCTCCCTGTCTTCTTCCCTAATCCACAGAACAAGAGTGAAAATCATTTTGTAGATATATACAGGCAGCTAAGATTCTACTTGTACAGGACAAAATATCCTAACAGATCTGACCAGCTGTTGGCGTCCTATGCAGACGGTAAACAGGGAAGACATGAGAGGGAACAGACTCTTTCTAAATGGATTGTTCACTTTATTTCCTTTTGTTACCCCCAACATGGAAAACAGATCCCTGGCACAGTGAGACACCACTCAAAAAGGGCAAAAGCCACTACTACTACAGAATTGTTGAAAGGGACCCCATCTCAGGCCACCCTAGAAGCAGCCACTTGGTACCCTGTACACACCTTCACCAAATAATCTC
This sequence comes from Protopterus annectens, assembly GCF_019279795.1. Taxonomy (NCBI): domain Eukaryota; kingdom Metazoa; phylum Chordata; order Ceratodontiformes; family Protopteridae; genus Protopterus; species Protopterus annectens. The sequence goes on along the minus strand of NC_056730.1, from coordinate 691,688,688 downwards.
ATCCTGATGCCATATCAAGAACTCGTAAGGTTTACTGCTGCCATCCTACACCGCAAGAAATCTAACCAACCCCCATACAAAAAAATGATTTCAGAATCTTACCAAGACTGACTACAGTACATTGACTATGGTCAACATAGTACAGTTGTGTAGATAATTTACCATAATTATAGATATTTGAGTAGATCAATATTGCAGTAGCTTTTCCCTCTTTCATACCCCTCTTCTATTCTCTTGTGCCCTGAGGTTGGGTTGGATATCTTACCTACTCATCACCCCACTTTTTCACTCCCTGCTTCTTTAGATAAGAGCAGTCAGTTTTCAGTGGGGTCAGTGAGGGCATGTTGTGCTCCACCTAAACAACATTGGACCCTGGTACCTTAGACAAGAAATATTTGAAGATGGTACCAGCCAATGTACTGTTATATCACCAACATCTTGACATCCAACAGCAAAGGACATCCACCAGCTGGGAGATTATGAAAGACTCTGGTATTTGGGCTGATAATGGGCTTATGCATGGCAGGAAGTTCTAAGACTGAGTACTGCAATATTGATCTACTCAAACATCAACAATTATGGCAAGTTACCTACACAACTCTACTTTCTTATTGCATATGTTACTTATGCCCTTTTTAACTCAGTTTGTTTTTGCAGCCAGTTCAAAATAAAGATACTGTAATTCAAGAAAGGGCCAACAGAGATGAGTTCGGCTATAGCTTGCATATTACCCATGAATCCTTTTTAGATACATGATCTAATAACATAAATGTATCTTAATGTGAAGTCAGAATGTGGTGTCAGTATATTATAATATATTTTATTTTATTTATGTACTTATTTATTTTACATTTGTTAACCGGGAAATTCTGACTGGACTAAGTCCATTTACAGCGGAGGCCTGGGGAGAAAAGCTCCACATTGTTAAGCAAAGGAAAAAAATATTTTTATGCAGAGTAGTACAACAAACATGTACATTATACAGCAAAACAATCAGATATTCACATTAAAAATGCAAGCAGACAAGACACTTTTTTAGCAGTCAGAGAAGTTACAAACAGTAGGGATTAGGAGCTACATACAGGCTCGTCTAATGGCTGTTAGAGTTTTAGTCCCATAGAGGATTACAGCACCTAACTTGGTGTTGGTGAATGGATATGAGGAGGAGAAGGTAGGAAAGCTTGAGTTTAAGTAATACAAGGAGATATCCAGTTACTCATCAGATATGATTTCAGGGTGTCTATGACGTGTGAGGTGGTGGAGGCAGTGGTCAGCGAAGGTGGAAGGCAATTCCAGTTTCTAGCAATGGTGTGGGAATATAGCGATTTTCCTGCAGTATTGTTTGCTCTAGTGATACAGTGGAGAGATTTGTCACCAGATCGGAGAGGGCGATTTGCTGTGTAGTGAGTAAGTAGTTGGGTTAGTGGTGGGGTTTTAGAATATTGTAGACAGTAACTAGCTGGTGGTAATTAAGTACTTGAGGTAATGCTAGCCAATTTAGGTCCCTTAGAGCAACACAGTGATGTATTCTGAAGGTGGTGTTTTTAGCAAACTTGGTGATCTTATTGTATATCCCCACCCCCACTCATTCACCCACACTCATAGGCCTTTTTATGCTGAAGGTGAAGCTCCATTAACACTTCAACATATTTCTCTCTTATCTGTGTAACATATCCCTGGAAAGACATTGAAAAGCCCATAACGATAAAATTAGATGCTGTGACTCTAGACAAGTATTTAGAGTTCAGACAACTTGTCTTTTGTATCCACGAACATCCTACCTCACTGATTATTTATGGTGGTAAACCATCTGGGGGACGAGAAACTGCTTTCCACTCAAGAACTTGAATTCTCCTCCCTGCATCACAGCTTGTTCTCCCACTAAATTTGCCGCTTTGGCTCCAACTTTATCGTCACTTCACTACCCCGTGCCCCAAGTGTGTGTCTCCATCCATCTGCTTCATTCTACAAAAGGTACATTTTTATTCTTGTATTTTCTTAATCATTATGATTTATTTCATTTTGGTTCAAACTTGTACTAGAAATATATAACTAAGATGTCATTGTGTTTAATTGTGGCTAAGTGTTGTGTCTGCTGTTAATGCGTAGTACATATATCAGCACATCTACTGAGTTTTTAATCTAGGTTGCAGTAATAGCATCAACCTTTGTCTTTCTGCTATTAATGTGTAGCAATTGAATTATCAAGTTTCTACTGGCTGGGTGTTTTACAGTAGGATTCAATGAAACCATCAAACTTTTTCTTGTTGTACTGCAGTTACATCAAGTAAGTCTACAGTCTGTTGCCATCTGGCTAAGCGCTCTTTCTTTTTTTATCTTTTCTTTCTCCCTGCTAATCTGTAGTACATATGTTTATGTTATATGTATATGTTTCCACTCACTTCTACTGAAGACGTCTATTGTAATACCTGATTTTATGTTTGTATGAATAGCATAGTTACTGGATAATGTAGGTGATTGTTAGAGTTTCTGTTTGTGAAGAGTTTTGTCATTCTCTAGAGTTGCTTCCTTTTTTTATTTTTATATATGTTACACACTCTAGCTGGCTGCCTTTTCTAAGTGCTTAAATATCAGATTTACAGATTGCATGTTGTGTAGTAAAGAGTGGGAACTAACGGATAGGCTTGCCTCCTGTCCCTCTAACATCTATAAACCTACATCTCAGTAAACCCACACTTGCATGCATACACATCTCTTGTTAGTTTAGTGTATTTTTCTTCATGCTCTTCTATACTGTGGAAGCCACCATTTTTGTTTTTAGCAATCCCAAACTTGCATATCTACAAATATCTCCTGTATGGTTATTGTCCTGTTTAAAGATTAGAAAGCTGAAATGCAAAACTGTGAAATATAGTACACTACTCTTCTTTGCCAAACATTACTATATGAACTCCAAGAAGAGCTAAGCCCTCACATAAAGCTGCTGTTCAATCTCAGCCTTACTACAGGATATGTACCCAAAGAATGGCGTACAGCAACAGTGGTCCCTCTCCACAAAGGTGATGCCTCTACGGACCCTGGAAACTATTGCCCCATAAGCCTGACTAGCCTATTCTGCAAAGCTATGGAGAGGATCATCATGGAACTCATAAACAAAGACATTGCGGACCTACAGACACTGGATCCTACCCATTTCAGCTTTGTTAAGGGCAGATCCTGCCTCTTGAACTCAGAATAATACTACCAAACTTTCTTTGAAACAGTCATCAAGGCCATTGATGAAGGGAAGGTAGTCCACACAGCCTACCTGGACCTCGCAAAAGCCTTCGACACAATACCCCACTCGGGCATCATAGATAAGCTCTCCAACCTAAATATAAACCCCTATGTCATAAGATGGATTGCAAACTGGCTCAAGGACAGAACCCACATAGTCAGAATTGCTGGAGCCATGTCAGACTCTAAACTAGTTACAAGTGGCATCCCACAAGGCTCAGTCCTAGGACCTCTCTTGTTCGGTATATATTTTCTGAGGTTCAGGCTAACACGGGAGGACTGTGGCTGACCAAGTTCACAGATGACTGCAAACTGGGCACCATAATTGACTCTGCAGCTGACACAAGCATCCTCCAAAAGGGTCTCATAGAGACGGATAACTGGTGCCAGAGCCATGGCCTAAAGCTAAACGCTAAAAAGTGTATAGTCATACCCTTTGGCAAAAACAAAGTGCCCATAAACTACCACATAGGTGGGAATCCATTAAGTACGGAAGAAGTAATTAGGGACCTGGGGACCCAAGTTGATAGTAATCTCTCCTTTGACAACCACATTGCCAAAGTGGTTAGAAAGACCTTCTATATAGCCCACTTTATCATGAAAGGATTCACATCTATATCGAGGGAAGTCATTGTGCCCCTTTATTCATCCCTCATCAGGCCCATAATTGAATACAATGCCCCATTTGGGATGTACCTTACCTGACACCTGCAGCAACTAGAAAGCCCCCAAAAGTACCTCACAAAGAGGATCAAGGGACTCAAACAGATGCCATATGCTGCTCGGTTAAAGAAACTCCAGCTCTACTCAGTTGCATACAGCATATTTAGAGGCGATCTATGCCTGATATATAAAGCCATGTCCAACCCGGAATTAAGGAGCATGCTCCACCTCAGAAAATCAAAATCCCTTAGAGCTACGTGCTCGAGGGACTTGAACCTCAGCACAGAAATAAATAGGACATGCTGGAGGGACAGATTCATAACCCAGAGGCTCCCTTCGCTCTGGAATAGAATCCCAGTCCATGTTAGGCAGAGCCCCTCACTGACTCTCTTCAAGAGGAATCTTGATGAGTGGATGGGAGATCATAGGTTTACCCCGGGATTACTTCTGTGTCACTACTAGACAGAGGCACAGTAAACTAAACTTAAAAAGGGCTCAGTAAAATCAGTTTAGAGGGTGGCGAAAGCCAAACACACTCTGGCTAGGCTTGTAAATGCCTTAGGGCAGATAGCCTAGTATGAACCTATGAACCTATGAACCTATTACTTAAGGTGCATGAGTATAGACAAATAGTACTGTAACTAACAAGTTCAACCATCAAGGAATCCTTAACTTTTTCTCCTCTCTCTCCCTCCCAGTGAATCAAGCACATATACCTTCTGCAGCACCAGCAGTAGTCAGACTTATCATATCGCACTACCTAAAGAACTTGCACAGCTGAATTTTGCCTGCAGTTGGCAAGAAGTACACAAACAACAAAGTTAAATCTACCCTCCATATCTCCCACTAATCTTTCAACTTATACCTGTCAATCAAAACAATCCAAATACCTCCACTACTTAACTCAACTTCTAACTTCCATACTTTTATCTGGTGATATACACCCTAACCCAGGCCCAAACCCCTCCTCCTCAATAACTAAATCCATCCTACTTGCATCTTTTAATGCACAAAGCTTAGCTAACAAAATTCCAAATCTCCATGCCTGGCTACTCCATAACAAACTAGACATCCTAGCTATTTCTGAAACCTGGCTAAAACCTCATGTAAAAAACGAAAAGATAGTACCACCTAATTACTCTATCATCAGAACAGACAGAACCCATAAAAAAGGTGGTGGAGTAGCTCTAATCTACTCTTCCTCCCTATGCATAACACCCTATAATAAAGCCATTCCAGAGTTCGCTAATGCAGAATTAATACTAGCTCATCTTCAGCTAAACAAACATAAATTTATATACATAGCCTATCTTTACATTCCCCCTGGAGAAAATGTCCCAATACTCGAAGAAATCCTCCCCTGGCTATCAACTAATATCTGTAATGAAACTATAATCATGGGAGACACCAATATTAAGTGGTCCTCCATTCAGTCTCCTACTCACCCCCTCAGCATCAACCTATACAACTACTATCAGCTCATCAACTTCATGACTAGGCCGTCCAAAGACTTCACTAGTGGCAACATTTTAGACTGGATTCTAGTCTCCCACCCCCACAACTATCCTGACAGTGGAACCCTCCCTGACTCCCTCAGTGACCACCTTCCCATCTTCACTAGATGTCTTCCTTCTCCCTTACTAGTTACTCATACTTACTTAACTACCTGATGCCATAGAAACTTTAACCCAGAAGCTTTCTCTGACACCATTAAATCACTTAACTGGTACCCTCTAAAACCTCTACCACTTGAAAATGCAATAACTTACTTTAATACTACCTTCCCACATCTCCTAAATAATCATGCTCCCTTAATAACCAAAAGAATAAAAATGAAAGCCACCCCCTGGATTACTAAAAGTACACTAGCCACCATGCAACTTAGAGATAAAGCCTGGACATAATACCAGAGGAACAAATCTACATCTAACCTCAATGAATGCAAAACTCTTCGTAACTCAGTTAAAAAGCTTATCTCAGCAGACCGTCAAAACTACTTCATCCAACTTCAAAGCAACCATAAAACCAACCCACAAAAGTTCTGGATAGGTATAACTACCCTCTTAAAACCTGGTACTACAGAAAACCCTAACCCCACCCCAAATGTACAAGACACTAATCTTGCTACCCAATTCAATTCTTTCTTCATTGACTCTATTTCCAAACTTACCTCTTCTTTTTCAAATAACAATCCACCTCCTACCTCCACTTCTCCTTACCCATCTCCCCCTCCAACTTCTTTCTCATATTCCCCACTCTCTCAACCCCCACCATTTTTCATTAAACCTATTCCTACTTCTACTATAAGAAAACTCCTGCAGAAACTAAAACCATGCATCAATGCCCCTGATAACATTCCCTCATACTTCCTCAGCATAGCTGCCGAAGCCAGTTCCCTCCCTATCAGTATCCTAATCAACCATTCTATCCAAGAAGGTCTTGTTCCTCAAATCTGGAAAAAAGCTTACATCATTCCCCTGCATAAAGGAGGAAATAATACTAATATTTCCAATTTCCGTCCCATCGCCATTCTCTCTCCCATTTCTAAAGTCCTAGAGAAATGTATCCACCTTCAACTCCTCCCCCAACTCTTGGACAACAACCTATTAACTCCTACCCAACACAGATTCAGACCCCATCATAGCACTATGACTGCCCTCCTTTCCTTCCTAGAAACTGTGAATAAAGCTAGAGATTCTGGCCTCACCATATCTACCATCCTTCTCGATCTCTCTAAGGCCTTCGACACTATCTCTCATAACCTACTTCTTACTAAACTATCTAACCTAAACCTCTCACCCTCTTCCCTCAAATGGTTTACCAGCTATCTCTCCAATAGGCAACAAGCTGTCAAATGGAAAAAGGCCACCTCCTCCTTCGTCATCACCCCCACTCGTGTCCCATAAGGTTCCATACTGGGCCCCCTCCTCTTCAACATTTTCATTAATGACTTTTACCGCTCTATCCCTCTTGCAAACATTATCCAATATGCAGATGATTCCACAATCATCTGTGCTGCCCCATCCATCCCAACTCTTTTAAAACTAACTCAAGATGCCTTCTCCACCACAGAACAATGGATGAAAGACAACCATCTAGCACTCAATGCTGCTAAAACTAAACTTATGATATTTACCTCCTCCAAAACTAAGAACTTCAATCAAAATTTATTCTCCATCACCAGCCAAAATACAACACCTCTTGAGCTGGTATCTGAAACCAAACTACTAGGAGTTCAAATCAATGACAGGCTCAAATTCTACTCCCATCTACTACTAAACATAAAAAAAACCCACCGAAAACTTGGTATGCTCTACACACAATCAGTTCCTCACCTCAACTACTAAACTTACTAAACTTACTCTCTCTACTACATTTCTCTTACCCTCCCTTCTCTATGGAGCCCCTCTTCTAACAAACCTACAATCATCTCTCAAAATCAAACTGTCCTCTTGTTAAAATAAAATCGCCAGATTCGCCACTAGCAACAAATCATCAACCCATCACTGTGAATCTCTCCACAAACTCAACTTTTGTATCCATGAACATCATACCTCACTGATTGTGTATGATGGTAAACCATCTGGGGGGTTCGTAAACCATCTGGGGGGTTTGTAAACCATCTAGGGGGTTCTTTCCACTCCATTCACTCCACTCACTCTGCTCCCCTGCCCTTCCCCATAGCCCACCCTCCATTTTCTAAGTCTAGTGTGCATTGTTTTGTAGTGTTGAATCTGCTGGAAGGATATCCCCACCCCCACTCATTCAATCACAATCAAAGGCCTTTTACTGCTGAAGGGGACGCTACATTAACACTTCAGCATATTTCACTCTTATCAGTGTAATATAACCCTGGAAAGACACTGAAAAGCCCATAACTATAAAATTAGATGCTGTGACTTGAGACAAGTATTTAGAGTGCAGACAACTTGTCTTTTGTATCCATGAACATCCTAACTTACTGATTGTGTATGGTGGTAAACCATCTGGGGGGGGGGGGTTCTTAGACCATCTGAGAGTTCTTTCCGCTCTGTTTACTCCACTCACTCTAGTCCCCTGCCCTTCCCCCATATCTCACCCTCCATTTCTTAAGTCTAGTGTGCATTGTTTGATAGTGTTGAATCTGCTGGAAGGATATCCCCACTCCCACTCACTCGTGCACACTCATAGGCCTTTTACTGCTGAAGGTGAAGCTACATTAACACTTCAGCATATTTCACTCTTATCAGTGTAACATATCCCTGGAAAGACATTGAAAAGCCCATAACTATAAAATTAAATGCTGTGACTCGAGACAAGTATTTAGAGTTCAGACAACTTGCCTTTTGTATCCATGAACATCCTAAATCACTGATTGTGTATGGTGGTAAACCATCTGGGGGGCCCATAACTATAAAATTAAATGCTGTGACTCGAGACAAGTATTTAGAGTTCAGACAACTTGCCTTTTGTATCCATGAACATCCTAAATCACTGATTGTGTATGGTGGTAAACCATCTGGGGGGCTCATAATCCATCTGGGGGGATTCTTCCCCCTCTGTTCACTCCACTCCCTCTGCTCCCCTGCCCTTCCCCATAGCCCACCCTTCATTTCTTAAGTCTAGTGTGCATTGTTTTGAAGTGTTGAATCTGCTGGAAGGATATCCCCACCCCCACTCATTCACCCACACTCATAGGCCTTTTACTGCTGTAGGTGAAGCTACATTAATGCTTCAGCATATTTCACTTTTATCAGTGTAACATATCCCTGGAAAGACATTGAAAAGCCCATAACTATAAAATTAGATGCTGTGACTTGAGACAAGTATTTAGAGTTCAGACAACTTATCTTTTGTATCCATGAACATCCTACCTCACTGACTGTGTATGGTGATAAATCATCTGGGGGTTTCATAAAGCATTTGGGGATTTGTAAACATCTGGGGGGTTCTTCCCGCTCTGTTCACCCTGCTCACTCCACTCTCCTGTCCTTCCCCCATATCCCATCTTCCCCCAGCACCTCTACTCTTATCTGAAGCAAACCACTCCCCCTCATTCCTATGAACCAATTGCATACAACCCAACGTTGTCCACACCCACATTTCATGCACAACTTTCTTTTATTTAGCCAAACGTATCTGCTCTCCTTTACATCCATCCCCTTGAACTCACATGCCCGCTACTATACTTCTTAGCATCTTACTCTTCTCTACCATCACAATGCAATCACCGCCTCAAAGTATTTTAAATTAACTCCAGGCTTACCACCTTCTCTTCTACTATACACACAAACTAGCATTGCACCATAATTTTACCACTGACCAATCACATCAACCCCACCCATCCTTATCACAAAGAGGCAAGGTAAAACACCAAACGACATTATCAAAGCCCACTCTGAAGTCAAAACATTCCAACCTTACCTTCAGCTGCACACATATCACATGATAACAGTCTTTATTTACACCTGTACTACATTCAAACACACACATTCCACTTTTACTGTTTTTAAACCCACTATCACAGTTGACATGCTCCCCCTAACTTGCCTGGCCTCTTTACTCTTAATTCTCATCCTCACTACAGCTATATCTTTGCATACCCCACACACCAATACACATCAACAACGTCCTCTAACCATCCCCCCAATAAACAACACAGCTTCTCACATATCTCCTCCCAGCTTTTCCCCTATACCTTCCCATTTTATTCAAGCCTCAAACTGGCCTCCTCTCCTCCTATGAAACCACACTTGATACCAGTACCATCACCTAGGAATAAAAAACACTTCCCATGGTATGCATTCCTCATTACCTATCCACTCAAATGTGGATACATACATCCTAACCCTGGTCCACCCTCTAATCCTAACCACAAGAGTAACCCCAAAGACTTAAACATACTTACACTTAACCTTACAAGTATATGTTATAAAATAGCCCCACTGCATGTCTGGATTGATCAAAATAAACATGACATACTAGCCCTTACTGAAACATGGCTACATTCCAATGTAAAAGACTCACAAATAATACTACCAAACTTTGCAAAAACCAAAAGAGATAGATCTAGAAAAAGGGGAAGGGATAGCACTTCTATATCCCTCGACACTCAACATCACACCCTATACCAGTAATATACCCATCTTTTCCAATGCTGAGGTACTAATCTCCTTTTTGAACCTCAATATATCAAAAAGAATTTGCATAATAGTAATATATATCCCACCAAGTAACAATATACCAGTGTGGGAAAATATTTTATCCTGTAATCCCAGACAATACACCTTGAAACAATAACTTTAGAGGTAAATATAGATTGGCAAACCATAGCTTCCTACTCCCCCACAAGTAGTATAAATCTGTATGTTTTTTCTCAGCTTATCAATGCTCCAACAAGATACAGCAAAGATCTTGCCTGCCAATCCACTTTAGACTGGATTCTAGTATCTTACCCTGCTAACTACCCCTCTTCTGGTACCCTGCCTAGCTCCCTGAGCGACCATCTACCAGCTTACTCCCTTAGAACAAACTCCCAACAACTAAGAGTACATATAATATAATCAGTTAGGAACTCAATTAATTTTTGTCAGCATAAATTCAACAATCATCTATGGGAAATAGACTGGACACCCATTAAACAACTACCCCAGAATGATGCTATACTATACTTTAATAGCACCTTCCTTCACATACTTAATACCCCAGCTCCCATTTGTATAAAAAGAATCAAAAAGAACTCAGCACCATGGCTCTCTAAGGAATGTAAACTCCTAATGAAGCAAAGGGACCTAGCCAGGTCAACATGGAAACAAAACAAAAATGAACAAACTCATGTTCATTTCAAAACACGACATAACAAAGTGACAAAACTAATCAACAGAGATAAGAAGTTATATTATTCCTAGCTTCAATTCCAGCATAAAATCAACTCCAGTAAATGTTGGCAATCCATATCTTCTCTACTTAACCCTGGAAGAAATGGAGAGCACACCCTATCACCTAATACCCCGCAATCACAAAAAGCCAAAAACTTTAAGAAGCACTTCATAAAATCAATTTCAGACCTACTAATTAACACCCCTGATGCTGGACCCCCCCCCCTCCCATCCTTCAACCTATTCAGACACCAATCCCAGGTCATCAACTACTTCTAGTCCTGTCATTACTAACCCCCATACTAAAAAAAGTCATACAAACCCAATTCCTATTTCAGCCCATACCCACTGACACCATTAAGGAACAGTGCTCTGCTTCAGCTGACAATCTCCCACCATACTACCTCAAACTGGCTGCTAACTCAGTCGCCTACCCAATCAGTATCCTTATAAATAGGTCTTTATCTGACTCAGAAGTACCTACCATATGGAAACACTCTCACATCACCCCCATCCACAAAGGAGGCAACTCTTTTGATCCATCCAATTTCCGTCTTATGTCCATTTTGTCACCTATATCCAAAATTCTTGAGAGAAGTATCCATCAGCAGGTAATGCAATATCTATTGCAAAACAATCTTTTAACCAAAACCCAGCATGGCTTCTGACCTAGCCACAGCACAGCTACAGCCTTATTATCTTTTACAGACACTGTGAACAAGGCCAGAGATGCAGGATGCTATACAGCCTCAGTATTCCTTGATCTCTCAAAGGCCTTTGACACAGTGTCTCATCCCTTACTTTTGAACACACTGTCTAACACAGGCTTCTCACATAACACAGTAAAATGGTTTCAGAGCTACCTCAAGGATTGTAAACAAGCAGTGAAATGGTCCAACAAACTCTCACCCTTCCCCCACAACCCTAGTAGAGTCCCTCAAGGCTCCATCCCAGGACCCGTACTATTCAACATTTTCACAAACAACCTTCACACTGCCTCTCACCCTGGGACCCTCATTCAATATGCTGATGATTCCACCATAATCTGCACTGTTCAGTCACTAGCAGAACTACTCTCAAAAACTCACCAGTCCTTTACTGCAGTCGAATCCTGGCTAAGAAAAGCCCAACTCTTTCTTAATCCAAAGAAGACAAAACTAGTGCACTTTCATCCCAAAAACTCCTCCCTTGTCACTGATCATTTCAACATCCTTGTATCTGACAACACTGCCACCGAAATAGTGCAGGAAACCAAACTTCTAGGTGTTATCGACAATAAACTTTCATTTGACTCTCATATACAGCAAAATATAAAGAAAACTCATCAAAAACTGGGGCTCTTATATAGAAACAAACATTTTTTACTGCAGCAACCAAAACTACCCATGCAAAAACATTTTTACTTCCCTCCCTTCTGTATGGTGCCCGTCTTAACTAACTTACAAAATTCTACCCTAAGCAAGTTGGAACAGTGCTACAACAAATTTGCAAAGTTTTCCACAAACTCTAAATATCACACACACCATTGTAAACCACTCCTAGAATTAAACTGGAATGAACTACCCACCCGACTTGCCTTTATTCAGCTACCCACCTTGCACAACCTTATTTTCAAGCCTACTGCCTGCCCTGCACTAGCCAGTCTAGTCACACCTTACACACCAAATCGATCCCTACGATCAGAAGACAAAAATCTCTTAGCTCTCTCAAAACCCACAAGAAAACCTGGTCACACACTGTATTCATACTCTTTCTCTATACATTGGAATTCACTACCTCTACCTACCAGGTTTATTCCTGGCCTAACCCATTTCAAAGCCTCTTTAAAAAAATCATCTCATAAATACACGGCTCTGCTCCTGCATAAAGCCTGCCTAGTGCTCAGGTCTTCCTCTTCTCTCACATTTCAATCCCTCACAGACTGCAAGATCCTAAAGCTCTTCTAACTCCTTCAGTGTTTCTATACCATATCCTTAAGCTGCTGCTCAGGCTTTATTGCTTCTATTCTTCTTAACTCTGTCTTGCTGTATATCTACATCACTAACTTTCTGGCTGCTATTTCTACATCATGTGTGATGAAAGTGACTATTATTGTCTGTAATGTTTTAACTGTATAGAGCTGTTTAGATGTGTAGTAATGTATTACAACATCTTGTAGCAGTTTGTTCTTATAACTTATTTTTTATATAGTATTTCTAATGTAATCTTTATTGTATTGGATTATACTGTATTTGTATTGTACTGTATGTGGAGCTTTTCTCCCCGGGCCTCTGCTGAAAACGGTTTCTGTAGACCCAGTCAGACCACCCCGGTAAACAAATGTCAAATGAATAAATAAAATAAATAAATGACTTTGTGTCTATGCCTTGTGTATCTTATAGATTAACCCTGTCCATATGTGACATAAGTGCTACCCCAAGTGTGATTTTGCTATTCCCCATCCATTGATCCAAATTGTGTTTGAAGAGGGCCAGGTAAGGGCTCTCCTTAATGTGAATAAGTTTCAAAGATTTCTTGTTTCAAAGATGATGTGATGTGATGATATGATATAGGGATTTATGCACAGTTCTGTGAGTTTATTTATAATACCTGAGTGGGGAATTGTGTCAAATGCCTTGGCCAGGTTGAGGTAGGTGGTATGTACTGTTTTACCATCATAAATGGCCTTAATGACTTTCTGAAAGAACTCCATCAGATTCAGTAGCTATAATCTGCTCTTGACGAAGCTGAATTGGGTTGGGTCCAGTGTTTGAAGGTTTCGTATGTCATTATCTATGGGTCTACTTCACGTTGTCATAGGCTGACAATATCGAGTCTGATATATTCGGCACGACAATATCAAAAGTGAAGAACATTGTGCAAGTAAATGGAAATCTCCGTAAGGGGAGATTTCCATTTACCTTAATGTAGTGCGGTCTCGGAGTTGGTATATTTAAGTAGGGGGTGTGTGGGGGGGGGGGTGCAGCAGGGCTTGCCCCACTGCCTACACCATTTATTTATTTATTTTTTAATTTGTTTTTTTTTTTTTACGTTATTTGATGCTTTACTTAATCGATCAATAAAGTTCGACCTCTATTGATACGATTAAGTAAACTTTCAATAACGTGATATCAATGTATTATCTATCAGGTCCAGGATTATTCTTTTCATGGCTTCACATATAAGACTAGTGCAACTTATGGGTCTGTAATTTCCTGTGTCAGTAGATGGTCCTCCTTTCCTCCACCCTATTGGAGCAAAGTCAGCCAGAGGTTGTGGTTAAACAGAGATTCTAATGGCCCTGATAAGTCTTGATTTAAACTGTTTAAGTGGCAACCTGTTATGTCATCAGGCCCCACTGAAACTGTGTTTTTAGCTTTAGAGAGTGCTGTGGCAACCTGCTTTTGGGTGATAATTTATGGTGGAGTGGTGGAGAGGGTTTTCTGATGGAGAACTGGGGGTGATGGAGAGGAAAAAATTTGAGATGAATTTATCAACCAGCAGGTTTACTATGTCTTCTGGCTGAGTAAAGGTGATGCCATCTACAACTAATTCTGCTCATTGTTGGGTGTTGCCCTTAAGATTGTGGATATAACTAAAGAATGCCTTATGGTTATAGTTTTGGAGGATATTTTTACCTCAGAGTCTACTTTCAGTCACTTGACTAGTTCCCTAATTCACTTGTTTAGACTGAGGGACTTTTTGCTCTGTTGTACACATTTCCTCTTACTTCTCCACAGGATTTCTTTCTTTTGTTGTACAACCTATTAAAACCGGGGGTCCACCAGAGTGGCTTGTTTTTGTGGATTGACCTGGATTTATTTTGGTCTGTACTGCCATTTCTATGCAGTTATTTATATGGCCATACAGGGCTTTTGTTTATGCCTCTGCATAGGTTTCTGTGTTTTCTGGGTTTGAGGGAGCTCTGAAACTAGCTACACCATCCCATAATAGGAGGTAATTTGCCTTGGAGAAGTTCTTAAGTTATAGGGATTAGGTTGGGGTGACTAGTTTTCCATTTATTTCACAGGAGGCCACTCTGTGATCTGATCTTACCAATGTGGTTATCACACTCGGGGGTGGGGTGAGGTGGGGGGTGGAATGCAGATCTCTCCCATATTTGTGACTTGTGAGTACTATAGTTAGGATATTTGTTCCCCTAGTGGGAGTGCAGACTAGTTGCTCCAGGGTATTTGAATTTACAAAATCGAGAAATCTTTTGGCCTGTATGTTAGTGGTAGTGTATGCCTCCCAATTAATGGAGGGATAGTTAAAATCACCCATGAGTATGGTACTGGGCTGGATGGTGAGTTATTCTAGAAACTTCCTGTATGATGTGTACATTTTCTAGTTCATGGTGGGGCTAGCAAGACTATGGTAATGGATTTTCCTATGGTTAGTTGGACATGGATTAGCTTAAGCATGTCATATTGTTTGGCCAGATTTGAGGTGTGCTTATCCTTTAAGTAAATAGATGCACCTCTGCCTTTTGCTCTTTCATGTTCTATGTGTGGTCAGAATGTGCAAAAAACATTACTGCCATGCACTGCTGGAGTGCGTTTTTATTCTTTGAATCATGTTTCAGTAACTGCACAGACATCAATATTCTCCAGGGCGAGGCAGCTTTCAGGGAATGCAGTTTCTTGTAACTCCTAGCATTGAACAGTAACACCTTTAGCTTGTCCTGAGTAGATTTTGTTATGCTGGGAGGTTTGTTTGGCAATGACTACAAAGGGCAATATAGGTGTGGATAATGTTTTGGCCAATATCTGACAACCTAGAGGTAACAGGTGAAGACTATCCCTGGCAAAGCAGCCTGGCCTGTCAACCATGTCCTACCAAGCTGACAAGTATTGGACCCCTTTGGAATGACACCAGTGACTAAAGCAATTGTTAAAGCTGATCATTTGCTATTTGTATTGTGGCATCATCCTTGGAGATGGTAGGGTGCTGCTCAGTGCTAGGCTCATACCTGCTGGTATTGTGGCATCATCCTTGGAGATGGTAGGATGCTGCTCAGTGCTAGGCTCATACCTGCTGGTATTGTGGCATCATCCTTGGAGATGGTAGTATGCTGCAAAGTGCTAGGCTCATACCTGCTGGTATTGTGGCATCATCCCTGGAGATGGTAGGGTGCTACTCAGTGCTAGGCTCATACCTGCTGGTATTGTGGCATCATCCTTGAAGATGGTAGGATGCTGCTCAGTGCCAGGCTCATACCTGCTGGTATTGTGGCGTCATCATTGGAGATGGTAGAATGCTGCTCAATGTTAGGCTCATACCTGCGTGTGACATCATCCTTGAAGAAGGTAGGATGCTGTTCAGTGCTAGTCTCATACTGCCTGTGACACATATTCTGAGAGCTCAAGCATGTCTGTCTTCATATAGTCCAAGAAAATACCTTTCAGGTCATTCATGTCGAAATGGACTATGGCAGAGTCATACTGGTACTTAGGGGTAAGCAACCTGAGTGCTTGCATGATTTGGTGGATCCTGGCCCCTGACTGGCAACTGTTACCTTCTTCTTATCCAGAAAAATAAGAGGGACACCACTGTATCTCACAATGGAGTCTCCTATAGCCAGAATATTGGGTTGTGGATTGTTTTGCCCTGTGGGCCTGTTAGTTGAGACACAATGATATGTGGTTTTAAACATTGTGATGGGAATTGTCTTGTATGCGTGCATGTGGAGTTTCTGAGGTCTGAGTAAGTTACATGTGAGCACATCCACATACGTTGGTCTATGTGTATGTTCCTTTGTGGGTGCAGTGAGTGATGTGAGTGACCACTGACAAACTGTTTTTGTGATTTTTGTGTCTGTATGTGAGAATGTAGCTTCCAATGTGAATTTGTAACTACATCTCTCATATACTGTATTTGTCTGTTTGAGAATTAAGCGATTGTTAGTTATGTTAAGTTAATTGCTACATTGCATCAGGATGCCCATGTCCACCAAGATGGATGCAGAGATAGCAGGAAAGTATCCACCCATGGTTGCAGGTCCTAATGTGTTCTTGCAAGGGATAGGAGTGGGGGGTAGTTTGCAACCGGATGAGGGAAGGGTGCTTAATTGGTATAATCTGCAGCAAATTTAACCAGTGAAGCTGTCCAATGCCCAAACCAGATGCTCACTGAACAGCAATAGTCCTGGGTGCTATAATAAGATAAGGTAGAGCTAAATAGTCCTAACTAAATGTGTAAACGCTGTTCACCATGCAAACTTATTGCCCCGTCAGTAATGTGAGGCTGAGGTAAGTTCCAATGCGGTTTTTGTAGATAAATTTGAACTTCTGGCATCTCCATATAAACAAAGCACAAGTAACTATTGCTGCATAAAGAATGGTTATGCGCAAGTGTGAGGCTTATGTACAATCAGAAAAAAACATATTTTACACTAACTATGCCCTAAAACCAATCAGGTAAGCATACAGTGAGCTTTCCACCAGTAATTTCTAGTTCATATAGGTGAAATCAGCCCTTTCCTGCCACAAGAGTGCAGACTTTGACCCTCTTAATGTACAATGACTGGTTTTGAGCCCAAGTGTTGAGAAATCACCAACAAATACCTAATACTAACTAAGAAACACCAAATATAATGTATTTCAGTGCAGAACAGAAGCCCTTACAGAAGTTTGAAAATGTAACTTTAAACTTTAAAGAAGTGAAAATAAAAACAATGAATAGCACCGTAAACTTTTACAGTATAATGAAAGTAAGCAATGCAAGTGCAAAATGATACTTAATTTTGTTTTCATGCCAAGGATGGCTTCAGATGTTAGCAAAATCTCTCAACATCTCTAGTGTCACTGCAAAGAGATGAACAGCTCTTTTTAAAGCAGCCAAGACTTTGGTAAACACAAGGATTATATATATGATGAGAAAAAAAGCAAGTTTTGTACAACTATGCCCTAAGGCCAATTGCTTAGGCACACTGATCTTTTAACCAGCAATTCCCAGCTCAGCTAGATGAAATCAGCCCTCTCCTGCCACAGGAGTGCAGACTTTGACCCTTTTAATATAAAATGACTGATTTAGAGCCAGAGTGTTAAGCAACCACAAACAGATGCCTAGTACTAACTAATAAACACTAGGTACAATGAATTTCAGTGCAGAACATCAGCCCTTAAAACAGTATAAAATGCAACTTTAAACTTTAAAGAAGTGAAAAATAACAATAAATTGCACAGTAAACTTTCACAGTACAATGAAAATAAGCAACATTTCTAGATATTTGCATCTGTTCAGGGCACTGGCACAGAATGCAGCTCCATGCAAATGTGCTAGATTTATACCATCACTGGAAATACAGAAAACCGACTAATGAGCCCTCTGGCCAATAAAACAACAGAGCCCTTTTGTGTGCTTCCCAACTGAGACAGACTAGATAAACACCTACTGCCACTAGTTGAATAATTACAGTCCTCCTAATGTAAAAGCACAGTAAAAGAGTGTCTGGTGTGAAATGCTGCCAGAAACAAACTTAAACTTAAGGGAAAGGCTATAAATAATTCAAGATAACAGCTGTCCACTTTAACAGCTTATAAAAGTGTGATTATTCAATAAAAGTACATTGCTTTGTAGAAATGAGCCAAGAGCCACTCAGTTTTGCAGAATTTATAAAGACACTATAACAAGGTAAGCTGATTAATAAGCCCTCTGGCCAATCAAACAACTACATGCAGGAATCCCTAGCGTGTTTACCCAATCTATACAGACCAAGTTACTACCCACTTTTACTAGATGGAAAATCCTCTGACCTCTTGATGTAAAAACATAGAAAAGATTGCTAGAGTGTAAAAATATACTACTTTATCCAACAGCTAGCTAAATAATGAATTTGGAGCAAGTAAATTAGTAGAACAGGCAATGAGAGGCAAAATGCACTTTGTTTTCAAAACAAACAAAAGGCAAGGCAAATAAATAATTCAAGATATCTACATATTCTCTTATGATGATGCTAAAGTATGGAATACTCTCCCATCTGAACTCAGGCTACAGAGTCACACAATCACCTTCAAGGACCTTCTTAATTCACACCTCTATGCTAACCCTCTCTTCAACTGCAAAGACCCCCCCTTGAAGAGTCACTACTCCATATAAGTGACCTGCTGTATGCCTCCATTGCATACACTATATTCTCACCTAATATACTCATCGATATGTACTTTGTTTGGAAATATTGCAAATAGGGGTTCTACTCCTGAGTATCTTATTGTTTGAGTATCTTATTGTTTTACAAAATTGTTCTTGTACTTCTTTGTTTCTCTTACCTTGTATACCAGTTTTTTATTGTTATCTAAACCATGTATGTACTCTGTTAACTTCCTTGAAGCTTTTCTCCCCAGGACTCCACTGAAAATGCACACTTTGTGTCCAGTTGGATTTATCCTGGTAAAACAATGTTAAAATAAATAAATAAACAGCAGTTTAGAAAACGAGGAGCTTATTTAGCTCAATTTACAGTAAGGGTGGGCAATTTAAAAATAATTAAGTTTAAAAAAGCATAACAATGAATGGGAGGGTGGATGGGAAAAATAACCATCAGCACGTCATCTACAGTGCTTATAATTTTTGCAGGCCTTGAGTCTTATCAGTAAAGATAAGGTCACAGGTATACTCTGTGTATTTAAGTATCACTCAAGAAACAAATTAACCAGTATAAAAATCATGTGAAATGTGCAACCTGGGTAATTTAAGTGGCTATCTGCCACACAGAACGGCGACACCAGACCAAGCAGATTTCTCAAAAACAGAAAACAAAATGGAACACACAAAACAGATAGCAGATCTATCGGTTTAAGCAACTCACAGACAAAAAAGACTGCTTTTCTCACCAGCAGAGCGTCACCAACAGTGCTTGTAGTTTTTGCAAGCCTTGAGTCTTATCAGAAAAGGCACATATTGATGTGCAAATAACAGATAACACAAAAACAGGGAAAGAATGCTACTTTACTGTGACAACTTTAAAGCTCATATTATGTATGCATTGTAGCCCTGCCCATACAAGCCACTAACCAAGAATACTATACATGGGACAAATTAACATACAAAGTACCAAAGCAACTTACTAGCACCTACAGTAATAGTATATGTATTTTCAATGTGCATTATACATGTTGTGACTGCCCACTATAAATGTACATAAAAAGCTAGGAACAAACATTGTCAACTTAGATAACTGATAATATAAGAACATTGTTATAACTTTGTGATAAAGAATCCCTGGTAATATGCAAATTAATGATGGTGACATATCTAAACTTTGTAACAGTAGAAAACTGATTATTATTTCAAGAGTCTCACTGTTAGGTTGCATCTTGTACGCACTTATCTGATTTTTAGTGGCATGTAGTCAGTGCATATTATTACAGTATCACTCCCCATAAATTATGTTAGAACATAAAGAAAATCAGAGGAGCATGACTGATTACCATAACTCCTGCAATTATGCAGTTCTGTAATTATGCATTAGTAGCAACCCCCACATGAGCCATCAGCACTGTGAATGCATTAGTGGCACAGTCATACACTCGGCAACATTAACTAGATTTTGCCATCTAAGAACACTATACATTTAATGATACAAAAGAAGCTAGAACCCATTATTTACATATCCATAATACTCATCAAAATCTGTTTGCTAAATATTTTGGTAAATGTTGTACATGTCGAATATATTTCATTTTACCTTTGTGAATACTGCTGCAGAGATAACCCGTGTATCACATATATAATTTTATGTAATTATATAACCTTTACTACAAGTTTGCACAATGTACTCATGTGTAACTGGACAATATGCTAGTCATAACTGTTCAGGTTTTTATTTATTTATTTATTTATTTCCAGTTTGATAACCGGGGAGGTCCACTGGGCCCAAGGGGCCCATTTTCAGTGGAGGCTTGGGGAGAAAAGCTCCGTGTTACATACAATTAAAAACTAGTATAGAATTTTACACTATACAATTATGCATGGAGTTATACATTTTAGAAAACAAATGTAAAATTATATATTGAGGTCCAACAATTGAAAAAGAGCAAAGGAGAGGATTAACAAGAATAACTTGAGCACGGTTCAAAACATATGTACAAAGTTACATCACTAGAGCACAGTTCGTAACATGCATACATAGATGGAGAGCAAATTGCTTGTAGTTCATAACATGCATACATTGCAGATTAGAAGGTTATTTACAGTGCAGGGATGAGACAAATGTGGCAGGATAATCAGGAAAAAGTATTTTAGTGTGGAAAGCTTGAGCACCGTTCATAACATATGTACATGGTTAGACAACCTGAGCACAGTTCACAACATATATACATAGACAAAGAGCCGTTTGCATGTAGTTTATAGCATTTCTACATAGGTTCATAGGTTCATAGGTTCATACTAGGCTATCTGCCCTAGGGCATTTATAAGCCTAGCCAGAGTGTGTTTGGCTTTCGCCACCCATTTTAAATTAATTTTGCTATGCTCTTTTTCGAGATTAGTATACTGTGCCTCTGTCTAACAGTGACACAGAAGTGATACCTGGGGTAAACCTATGATCTCCCATCCACTCATCAAGATTCCTCTTGAAGAGAGTCAGTGAGGGACTCTGCCTAACCTGGACTGGGATTTTATTCCAGAGTGAAGGGAGCCTCTGGGTTATGAATCTGTCCCTCCAGCATGTCCTATTTATTTCAGTGCTGAGGTTCAAGTCTCTCGAGCGCATGGCTCGATGGGATTTGGATTTTCTGAGGTGCAGCATGTCCATTAATTCCGGGTTGGACATTGCTTTATATGTCAGGCACAGATCGCCTCTGAGCAGGCGGTATGCCACTGAGTAGAGCTGGAGTTTCTTTAACCAGGCAGCATATGGCATCTCTTTGAGCCCTTTGATCCTCTTGGTGAGGTACTTTTGGGGTCTTTCCAGTTGCTGCAGGTGTCTGGTAAGGTACATCCCAAAAGGGGCATTGTACTCAATTATGCGCCTGATGAGGGATGAGTAAAGAGGCACAATGACCTCCCCTGATCTAGATTTGAATCCCTTCATGATTAGGTGGGCTATATAAAATGTTTTTCTAACCACTTTGGCCACGTGGTTGTCAAATGAGAGATTGCTATCAACTTGGGTCCCCAGGTCCCTAATTACTTCTTCTGTACTTAATGGATTACCACCTATGCGATAATTTGTGGGCACTTTGTTTTTGCCAAAGGGGATGACTATACACTTTTTGGCGTTTAGCTTGAGGCCATGGCTCTGGCACCAGTTGTCTGTTTCTATGAGGCCCTTTTGGAGGATGCTTGTGTCAGCTGGAGAGTCGATTATGGTGTCCAGTTTGCGAACTTGGTCAGCCACAGTCCTTCCGTGTTGGCCTGTACCTCCGAGAAATATATACCGAACAAGATAGGTCCCAGGACTGAGTCTTGTGGGACACCACTTGTAACTGGTTTGGAGTCTGACATGGCTCCAGCAATTCTAACCATGCGGGTTCTGTCCTTGAGCCAGTTTGCAACCCATCTAGTGACATAGGGGTTTACATTTAAGCTGGTGAGCTTATCTATAATGCCCAAGTGGGGTATTGTATCAAAGGCTTTTGCGAGGTCCAGGTAGGCTGTGTGGACCACCTTCCCCTCGTCAATGGCCTTGGTGACTGTTTCAAAGAAATCGACCAGGTTTAAGAGGCAGGATCTGCCCTTAACAAAGCCGAACTGGGTAGGATCCAGTGTCTGTAGGTCCCCAATATCTTTATTTATGAGGTCCATGATGATCCTTTCCATAGCTTTGCAGACCAAGCTAGTCAGGCTTATGGGGCGATATTTTCCAGGATCCGTTGAGGCACCACCTTTGTGGAGAGGGACCACTGTTGCTGTATGCCCCTCTTTGGGTACATATCCTGTAGTAAGGCAGAGATTGAACAATAGTTTTATGTTTGGGTTTAGCTCTTCTTGGAGTTCATGTAGGATGCAGCCCAGGACACCGTCTGGTCCCATTGATGCTGTGTTTTTTGCTTTGGAGAGGGCGGCTCTTACCTGAGCATCTGAGATGTCAGGGGGGCAGCACTCTGCTGGGATAGATATTTGCCCTTTTGGTGGGGGGGGGGAGTTTGCGCTGAACCTGTCAGCTAGGATGTTGGCAATATCTGTGGGCTCGGTGTATTTTTTGTCATTTTGGACTAATTCTGAGCATATCTGGGAATTTCCACCCAGGTTCCTAACATAACTAAAGAAAGCCTTGTGATTATCCTTAGTGTCCTGTGCAATTTTTCTCTCAAAGCTGGCCTTAGATGATTTTATGAGTGCCCGTAGTTGTTTGCTAATACTGATTAGAGATTTCTTCCCTTTTTGGGATTTTGCTCTATCATGTAGTAGCTTCCTCCTTCTATTGTATAGTTTGTTTATAGCTGGGGTCCACCAGACAGGACATCTGCCTTTGGAGGATTGGGTCTTGGTTTTATCTGGGATTGCATGATCCATGCATTCCTGAAGGTGTTCATAGAATGCATTTATAAAGGATTCTGTGGTCTGGGCCATATTTTTCACAGGCCCGGGGGCCGTGACGGATTCCACCTCAGTTTTGAGGAATGTGAAATTTGCTTTAGAGAAGTTTTTCACTGTGGTTTTCTGGGCAGGGGGTGGGGTCAGGATGTGAATATCCAGTGAGATTAGTTTATGGTCTGATCATTATTGATTAGAAAGCTGTTTACAGTGCATGGATGAGACAGAAGTGGCAGGATAATCAGGAAAAGATAAAGAGAACTATCAAATTATAAAGACTAGTGTAGGTAGTTGAAAAGAGACATTCAGATTAGTAGTAAGCAGGTTAGTAGTAAGCATAGGCTTAGTAGAATAGAGGAGAAAAACAGAGTTGAAAAGTTCCAAGTTTAGCATGTGAGCATATAAGGTGAGAGCAGAGAGGGGAAGTTGAGTGATAGATAAAGAGGGGAAGGTTGTTTGGAGAACGGTTCTAGAGAAATTAATGAGAATTGGCTGGGCAGTGGAGAAGGAAGTTGCTGTTTAGTGATACAGAGGTGGGAACGCTTCTAGGCTAGTTAGTATAATCCTTAGCACTGGGCTTATATGTAGGTAAAAGAGAGAAGGATAGGGAGACAGAGTGGGGATAGAAAGCTGTGTACAATATTTACATAATAAGCAGTCAGGGCTTAGGACTTATTTTACGTTAGATTCGAGTGGTGAAGATATAGAAGGAGCAGCAGGTTGTATTGGTAAGAGGGACGTACATGTATAAGAGACATTGGGAGGAATTAGGTAGGAAGAATGCAATTAAAATTCCAATTTTGGGAGAGGTAGGAATGGAGCTGGGATTTGAAGTGCTCAGAGTTTGTAGTAGTTCTTAGCCGGGGTGGCAGAGAGTTCCATTTTTTGGCTAATGAATGGCACAGGAGAAACTGGCCATGGGGACATTTTGGTTTATATAACGAAAGTAGATTTTGTTGGACCGATCTTAGGAGTCTGTACAGAGTGTGGAATGGTCAGATATTAGTTAGAGCAGGGCATGCAGTAGGTTTAAAGATTAGTTTGTGGGCTGTAGTAAGTTGGAGGTAGTCTAGGTGGTTAGGAAGTTCTATCCACTTTAGCATGCGGCGAGAGGTGCAATGGTGGGAGGAATGTTTAGTTTTAGTAGTGAATTTAGCAATTTTGTTGTAACAAGTTTCTAGTTTTGAGGTGATGGTAGTAGAAAGGTTGGTTAGAAGAGGGGCATCGTAAAGTAGAGATGGTAATAAGTAGGTGGAGGTGCGAGTTTGCCCTGTAGACGGAGAAAGAAAGTGAGCTTTTCTGTATAGCATACCAAGCTTCTGATGTTTTTTTTTTAATATTTAGTTGAACGTGTATATCAGATTTCAGGTGTTCATCAATAGTAACCCCAAGAAGTTTAGCAAAAGGGACTACTTCTATGTTGGAGTTTGTATGGGTGATGATATTGAAGGATTGCTTGTCAAATTGGAGGATTTTTGAGGGAGAGAAGAGAAGGATTTTTGGATTTATTGGCATTAAAGGAGAGATGTTTATGAAGCATCCAGTTCTCAGTAGTTGTAAAGGCCTGTTGTGTTTTTGCCTGGAGCTCTGGAAGACTAAGAGCAGAGCAGACAAAAGTGGAATTGTCTGCTTATTGCACTATTTTGGTGTTAGGAATGGCAGCATGAAAGTCATTGATGAATACATTAAAGAGCATTGGTCCGAGTATGGACCCCTGGGGAACTCTGGTTGGGGTAGGTAGGAAGGTTGAGGTACCAGCTTGCCATTTCACAGCCTGGGATCTGTCAGAAAGATAACTTTTGAACCAGGTAAGGAAGTTCTGAGAGAGATTGAGGTTAGAAAGGTGGTTCAGATGGTGGGTATGCGATGCAGGGTCAAATGCCTTAGATAGATCTAGAAGGACAGTGGAGACAATTTCTCCAGAGTCACGATCATGGTTTACTGTATCTAAAAAAGAGAGGAGAGCAGTTTTACACATACAGTTATGTTTTACTAGCAGGAGTTACTCATTAGTACAGCTGAGTGATATAAGATTATATTGTTAAAGTTAACTTGTGTGCACAGTAATTATATTACTAATATGCAAGAAACAATATCAGCTGGCTATTAAACATTGCATTACACTGTTGAATATTGTACACTGATATATGATGATACATATGATTATACTGCTCAAACTACCACATATTAGCAAATATCAGCCACATGTTTATCCTGGTATGACTATACTGTATTCTACTCTAAAGATCTGCAATATTCAAAACATACATGAAAAGCTCAGAAATTTCTGTAACTTTGTTCATCTCTGATCTTTCTCTTTTTTCTAGTAATCTGCCCTGCATCATGCATATGTTAATCTGCAGGACATTTTCCTTTTTTGTAAATTTGTAGCACTTCTGCTGGATGTAATAACATTAAGAATGGGTGGCTCTCCTGTTCCCTCTTCTCTATAATACCACAGTTATGCCACATTAACAAAGTATTTAAAGCCACCAAGCTAAGGACACCAGCTAGTATGGACTGGTGAAGTCATTGTGCAAGGAAAGAGTGAGGATGGGAGTATTTCTGGCCACAGAGGATGGATGGTCACTGTACTAGAAAGCTCAGTGCCCTCCACGTTGCATTATTCAGAAGAACACTGTGAGCTATTAGGCAGAGCATCTGTTTAGCTGCCATAACCCCATCATAAAGTTGTGACCCCCCATAGCCTGCACATTTACCTTCCATGGCCACTCTTCCTGGCTCTGGGCTTTACTGAGACTTCAAGAATGGCCTCCCTGTGACTACTCTAAAGATGTATGAGCAGGTATAGCCTCGTCATTCCTGCCTTCCCCCACTAGCCCTTACAGGTGTTTGGGGCACTAATTCAGACCAGACTGCCTGGGTTAAAGTGTGGCCATTATCCCTCTACACTAGCCAAACTGGCCATCTCAGCAAGATTTGTAGATATGGTCACATACATTTGGACTCAGATGTTGGTGTTGTGTGATATCCATCCCTGAAATTCTGAAACATTGCATGACAATGAGGCCCATTAGTGACACATGGTGCTGAAGAGGAAAACATGGCAGCTATGTCATACATTTGTTGTATTTTGGAATAGTCACATATGTGGAATCACATCTACGTAGATAAATAATGTAGTTACCTGATACCAAGGAACATCCACTAATTTTATGCCACATCACTTGTGTAGTATTACTTTTTTAGGTCTGTGTTCAATATGTACATGATTGTAATGCTCCAGTGTTTTCAGTGAACACTAATATGTACATGACTGCAATGTTCCAGTGTTTTCAGTGAACACTAATATGTACATGACTGCAATGTTCCAGTGTTTCCAGAGAATACTGATTAACATGGAAGCATACGGCATTTGTAAATATACACAGTGAAGACCTCAGCGAATATGCAGTAAGAGAAATATTACTTTGGCTTATGAAATAAAAATAATTTTCTACTTGCAGTCTAATGATAACATAGCGCATATATATCTTGGATATTAGTTTCACCCAGTCTTGTGAGCTGAGGTCAAATAGCCCCCAGTTGAAAACTTAGTATAGTGCCAGGCTGTGAGGACAAAAGCCCCCAGGAATATTGGATTTGCTTCTTCCATGTAAGAGGCTATAAATCGGCTACCCTAAGGTAGTTCATAATTTTAAAAAATTTGGAAATTTTAAGATGGTATTTTGTTACAGAACACATCTGGGAATTCCATTCTACTCCCAATGATTTCATTGTATCTCAATCCTGATTTATGTAACACCACACTGCCTTTGTCAGTACATAGATTGTGCACTTCATCCTATATGCAGTAACAGAAACAATGTTTTAGATGGTGAAATTAAAAAAAAAAAAAAAAAAAATATATATATATATATATATATATATATATATATATATATATATATATTTGTTTTACTTCTGATGTGATGACAACACAAGAACTAGATGTGTGCTACATTCTGCCACCTTGAGTGGCACCTTGTATACTCACACGTAATGGACACTGAGTATTGTGTTACTTGACAGCCTTGCATATTCTTGTAGCAATGCTGGTGCATTAGTGGAGAATATCAATATAGAGTTATACCTCTGAAACAATTTGACATGTTGTAGTAAAAAAGAAAAAATTGTACAACGTATCAACAAATCTGGATATTTGGTTATGAACTGTAATTTGATTGTGCTTTTAAGTGCAAAGCTAAGAGAACAGCTGTTCATTGGCTTTCTGAGTACTAAGTCATGATCCCCTGAAATGTTTTCACATATTTTGTGTAATTGCCTTCCAATTCCAAAAATGTCATTTTCAGAAACAAATAAATAGGGTTGGATTCAATAAAGCCTACATGATGTGCTAAGACCTTGTAGAACTACCCAAACATGGTAAAGATCATGGCATGCTAATTACCACATAAGCAGCTGAATTGTATGCTAATCAACCAATCCAGGACGGAGGAGCTATTCAACAAGCTATAAAGCAATTGTGTACACTCATTGCAGGTTTTGCCTAAGAATTCCAAAACCTACTGGAATACAGCCATGAAAACTACTCTATATGGAACTAATGTTAGGAACAGCTCATGCTCTTATACACGTGTATGCGCAAAAGGCCCAAGTCTATGTTGCTGCTGTTGCCGGTAATAGACCTTGGGCAAAAGGAAAAGGGTGTTTAGACTCCATTTAATTTTTCACAGTCTGCATGAGGTGGAAATTATAGAGCGCTACAGGATGGATAGAGACACACTACAGGAACTCTGCAACCTCTGTTATTCTCAACTGAGAGCAACGGCAAACTGAGGGGAACTTGTACATGTGGAAACTAAGGTCTGTGTAGCACTTAGAATATTAACTACAAGAAACTTCCAGAGACCAATAGGGATATGCTGGGGGAATCATAGGTGTCAGCATCCAGGATCCTACATCAATTCCTGAATGCTATGCTGCAACATGCCCAGTAACTACATACATCTGATCTGTACACCTGAGGACAGTTACAACTATGCAGAATTTCTACTCTGTAACACACTTCCCTGAAGAGCTGGATGCCATAGACTGCATGCACATTGAAATCAAAGCATCTTCTGGGGTACAGGGAAGGGTGAACCTAAACAGAAAGGGCTTACACTCCATTAACTGCCAGGTCATGTGTAACACTAAGAGAATCATCCTTAATGTGTGTTTGTAACCCAGGGAGTTACATGAGTCCCATATCTGGCACAACTCTCAAATGTATCAGAGTTTTTTTAGGGAGGATAGCTCACAAGTTAATTTACTGGGGGATGCAGGGGCTGCACTTGAGGTGTAGCTGATGATGCCCATCAGAAATTCACACCCACCCACTGGACAGTGCCATAATGAGGCACATGCTCAAACAAGAAATATCATAGAGCATCTTTCTGGACTGCTGAAGTCACTGTTCCAGTGGCTAGATACATCTAGGGGAGCTGTAAAGTACAATCCTTGTACTTGTGCTGACATTTTCACTGTCTGTGCAATCCTTCATAATATTATCTTGAGAAAACAGCTTCAGCAGGATTGCCGTGGGGAAGGGACACATATTCCACCACCACTGGCAAGGTCACCACAGCCACATGCAGCTGAGGAGACAGAGGGGGAACCACCAGCCACTGTGGGTGTGGGTAGATGTAGGCATGCACAATATGCCCTCACCCTGGCAAAGAGGCAACAGATAGCACACATGCTCACCACTGAAGGGGATACGACTGTCATCTTATGCACATACATACATACAGTAAAACCGATGCCAGGCAATGTTCCCAACCTTTAATGGCTGTGTACTGCTAGCATCACACAGAGTCAGCCCCAAATTAAAAAAAAAAACTTTTAACTGCTGGGCTTTGAAAGTCAGTGTTGAACTTGGAATAGGAAAATAAAGGGTTAATAATACAAATGAATGACAGACCCTTGCATAATGTTACTTGCTAATACAACTAAATAGAAGGTGAGTCATTTTTTACAGAAATGACATCAATATCTGACAGCAATGGCTTATATCAATAAACATGTTCTTTATCAACTAATAGGTCTCATGCATCAAAGATACAGACATTACAAAAACATGTAAGAAAGCAGTAAAAAATTCTAAAAAGAACATCACAAACATATATACTAAGCACTCGGTCAGCTATGCATTCTGGGCATAAGACAAAAGACTTCTGTATCCCTGAATCTAAAAGATAGAAAAGCAAGGATATGGCACTGTTATCATTTGCACAAGGTGTTGGGGCAGGAAGCCTAGGCTGACATAAAAATTAAAGAGTCCATGTCAGTAAGAAAGTCAGGCAGACAGAAATTTAGACAAAGTATCAAATGGCCACTGAGACAGAATGAGCTATAAGTTTCATGAATGTCCCATGTGTGTATAACAGTTTGGGCAGTCAAGTTGAAATGTGAGTGTGAGTATCTGCAAGAACACAGCCAAGCTCTGTGCCAGTTCTATGTCCTGGTATGTCAGACAGGGGAGAGTCATGTATCGTAGAGGTAACAGATCATCATCATTGCCCTGACCACAAGAAATGGCTCTGCCAGGAATTGCACTGGCACATCCATGCCATGGTCAGATGTGCTAATGCTACTTGCACATGACTGATGTCTGCTGGATGAGCTCTTCTAATGAGTACATCCAAGACCTTGATCTCATGGCCTACAAAGTCTGGGTGGAGACACATCAATCACTGATGGAACAGTAGAACTGTGCCAAAACTAAAGCATGATTGGGCATGGCCACATTGCCTAACATCAGACAATGCTATTGACCTACATCTACATGGATGCTGTCCCCCTCCAAGCAGATGTTCTATCACAAATACTGCCCGTCCCATCATGTCATTCATCTTATCCACTGAATCGGCCATAAGGTGGAGGCAGTCACACACATCTAGAGCTCTAAGTTTGTCCTCAGAAGCTCTAGTGGAACATGCCTATGCTTCCATGATGGTTCTAAACATACATTGAGTAGCATGTAAAGACACACCAGGATTGGGTGGAGGGTAAACAACAGGCCTTTTCCCAGTACCCCTAACAACCCTCCAGCATGGCACCTCCCCCACACTTTGGCTATGGACAGAGTCCACTGACACTGAATCCACAGTAACCACACTACCCTGATCAAGTGTGCCACACTCCACCTGTCAGAACACCTGAGGTCTCAGTGGAATAGGTATGCATAGGCCTACTGACTGTGCCTGAGGCAAATACAGGGGGTGTCTGAATGTCAATCTCAGTGTCAAATTCAACCTCTGCACTCCCTGACTGTGCCTGTGTTTGGTCACCATCATCATCAGAATTTGTCAATATTCTGACATCAAGTGGTAAGAGTCCTACACTTCCTCCTTCAGGATAACCTGTAATAATAAGCAACAAATACATGAAAGAAATGAATAACTACACTAAATACTTAAAACAATTTATATGATAACAAACTAACACTGATCACACAATCTCAGGTGCTACAGCAATACACACAGTCAATTACAATCACCTCACACATACAGATAAGTGCCTATATCTGACAAATTCTAATCAATAATCAAATAAAAATGTCTGCCTTGCCATGTGCAGATGACTCCATACTTAGTGGGGAGAATAGTCCTAGAAGAAATGAAACAAGGTAAGGATGCAATCAACACAATTGTAATAACACAGGTTGACAGTGACTATACAATCTTTGCCTATATTTCTGTTAACAATACTTTTAACGAAGACTTGGCTAACACATCCACCCAAAGCCCATGTGTAATGAAGAAATATGTGTCATTAAGTCTCTTAAGTTATCAATAGGTTCATCCAAAAAAATTAAAAAACATACCATGAAGGACTAGCTAAATTTTTCTTTATTTTACTATACAACCAAATCTTACACCTTAGCATACATAAGCTTACATGGAACTTCCTCCTGACACATACCTGTAATCCCGAAAACACCGGCATTGACATCAATCACGTTAGTGTGCAGTTTCCACTGAGCTCTCTGGATCTCTGACAGTGGACAGGAAATCTTCATTTGGTGTCAGTGGTGGCTCTGCAGTAGCCACCCTCCCCAATAGCCAGCTGTTCATGGGCAATTGCAACTGCTCTCCTCTGAGCTGATGAAATCATATCAGTGGCCCTATGATACACACCTGATCATAAGTCCTGGTGTACCCCCCTGCTGCATTTACATCATTGACTATCTAGTTCCAAATCTGCATTCTCTCAGCCAAATCCCCATGTCCTCTGTCATAGGTTCATAGGTTGGTACTGGGCTATGAGCCCTAGAGCCTATACAAGCCTAGCCATAACAATTCCCTGGCTAATTCTTCCCACACTATTCACTTCCCTGGACCCCTGTCTAGCAGGGTGACTGACGTGATCCCAGGAGTGAATTTCCTTTCTCCCATCCAATCATCAAGGTTCCTTTTGAAAAGGGCCAAAGAGGCACTTTGCTTGACATGTATGGGCAATCTATTCCAGAGTCTGGGGAGTCTCTGGGTCAGGAACCTATCCCTCCAGCATGTTTTGTTTATTGTGATGACAAGGTTTAGATCCCTGGAGCTTGTGGTTCTGAGGGATTGGGATTTCAAGCAAGAAAGTACTGTGGTGCCTGAACACCTGCGCTATTACATAATTTTTAGGGTTATTGAAAGGGGGTTTACGCTTAGGTGACATAATCTTATGGGACATAAAACAGAGAAGGATGCAATACATAAATACCACATAATTAAATTCCTGTTCATATACATGTATATATTTTCAACATTAACCACTAGAAACACACATTTCACTTATTAAAATTGAAAGTTATGTGGTTGTATCATACACATCCACACACAAACCAATGTTTTGTCCAAAAAATGAATACCACTTTAGTAATATATTGTTTACTATGGTAATAAATGGATGCCTACACAATTTCAAGAGCAAACCACTTAAAACACACACAGCTTCTGTTTTGGCAACACACAAATGGTACTTGGCTCCCCCACCCCCCCAACTAATGGCAAATGAAGAGTTTGTACAAACCAAAGAATACCACATAATTCAATTGTAATATGTGCTTTCTACACAATTTTCACAAAATGGGAACACATTTGCAACAGAAAAATCAAGTTTATATGATTGCCAGCCACCTTTAACTGAGCTCAGCACTCCCCTGGTGGTGTCTATGGGCCATAACACCCCTGTGTCATTGGCAATATAGTACATTACATTTCCCTGAAATAACATAAGAAAAGTGTAAGATAACACAGTTTTAACTATAACACTTTTGATGAATGTTAATAGGCTCTCTATGTGAGAAAGAACGCCTGCCCCAAATGCCTATGCCAACAGTGAACTATAAGAAGTGTACACAGATAAGTTTCCTTTTCTAATGCATGTGTATAAAAAATGTATTTGTAAGATGTTAACAAATCTAGAATGCATTTGAAAAATACAATCATACCTTACCAAGTTCAGAAGCTTACTGTGCAGATAAATCAAAAGGAAGAGCAATCTTCTTTGTTCTCCAAATACACGTCTCCTCACCTGGAAGTTCCGTAGTTACATGGTTACCTTTTTATAATGAGCAGAGAGGTGATCCTCTGTGGCGACCCCAAACTAAGAAAACCCAAAAGAAGAAGAAGATGATTCAGGCCTCTGAGAATGGCGAAGATGCAAATGAGGTGTGAACGCATTAGAATTGTGGAATCCCAAACTGTTTAGTTCATATAGCAGGTGTAAACACAGTGTAGGCACTATCTCAGTGTTAATTGTTAATTGATTACTACTGTGAACGATTTGTGTGAGGGAGACAGAAGACACAACAGCAATTCAGACTACCTCACTTGCATTGTGTGTCAGCAAAAAGTAGAAGTAAGTGTAGAAAGCTTTTAAATGGAAGTGAACAGCACACGGTTGTCATTTTTGTTCTCTAACAGCCTAACTCTCCTGCCTTTGCTGAAAACTGTTTTCAGTGTCGTCATTTTATTATACATTTAAAGGACAATGATGCAAAATGCCGTAAAGATTGCATGTCTGTGAGTACCAAACAAGAGAAGAATGAATGCAATACAAATAGAAAACAGATCGGGGTTGTGGCAAACAATGCTTATAACTGGTTGTGTTATCACTCATTGCTACAGATCTGTAAGCAGCACATGTACAAACAAGTGACAGTGTACAAGTCTACACATCTTGCTAATAACATGGAGGAAATGAGACTTGCTTGTATGCACAATAATTTGCTTTCCTGCTGCAAAGTTGTTTCTGTGACAAAGAGAGATTTAGTGTGTTTGTTAGGTTCATTTGTATGGTATTTCAAACCCAGAGTTGGGTAACAATTTGTAAGACGTGCTAAAATGTATTTTGTAATATTGTTTATGTTTCCTTTTTTGAATAGCTGGGTAACTACAGCAGAGCTAGTAAGAGAGATGGCTAGAAGGGTGCTTGGTGTGATATCTGGATAGAGGAAGTAGGACAAGGAGACCCAGTGGTGGAATGAAGAAGTACAGGAGAGTATATAGAGAAAGAGGTTGGCGAAGAAGAAGTGGGATTGTCAAAGAGATGAAGAAAGTAGACAAGAGTATAAGGAGATGAGGTGCATGGCAAAGACAGAGGTGGCAAAGGTTAAGGATAAGGCATATGAAGAGTTGTATAAAAGGTTGGACACTAAGGAGGGAGAAAAGGACCCGCACTGATTGGCTAGACAGAGGGACCGAGCTAGTAAATATATGCAGTAGGTAAGGGTGATAAAGGATAATGAGGGAAACATACTCACAAGTGAGGACAGTGTGTTAAGCAGATGGAAAGAGTACTTTGAGGGGTTGATGAATGAAGAGAATGAGAGGGAGAGAAGGTTGGATGATGTGCGGACAGTGAATCATGAAGTGCAGTGGATTAGCAAGGAGGAAGTAAGGATAGCTATGAAGAGGATGAAGAATGGAAAGGCTGTTGGTCCAGATGACATACCTGTGGAAGCATGGAGGTGTTTAGGTGAAATGGTAGTGGAGTTTTTAACTAGATTGTCTAAGAAATCTTGGAAAGTGAGAGGATGCCTGAGGAATGGAGAAAAAGTGTTTTGGTACCGATTTTTAAGAATAAGGGTAATGCACAGAGCTGTAGTAACTACAGAGGGATTAAACTGATCAGTCACAGCATGAAGTTATGGGAAAGAGTAGTGGAAGCTAGGTTAAGAAGAGGGCTGATGATTAGTGATCAGCAGTATGGTTTCATGCCAGGAAAGAGCACTACAGATGCGATGCTTGCTCTGAGAGTGTTGGAGAAGTAGAGAGAAGGTCAGAAGGAGTTGCATTGGTCTTGTGGATTTAGAGAAAGCATATGACAGAGTGCCTAGAGAGGAGTTGTGGTATTGTATGAGGAAGTTGGGAGTGTCAGAGAAGTATGTAAGAGTGGTACAGGCTATGTACGAGGGTAGTGTGACAGCGGTGAGGTCTGCGGTGGGAGTGACGGATGCATTTAAGGTGGAGGTGGAATTACATCAAGGATCAGCTAAGAGCCCTTTCTTATTTGTAATGGTGATGGACAGGTTGACAGACGAGATCAGACAGGAGTCCATGTGGACTATGATGCTTGCAGATGACATTGTGATCTGTAGTGAGAGTAGGGAACAGGTGGAGGAGACCCTGGAGAGGTGGAGATATGCTCTAGAGAGAAGAGGAATGAAGGTCAGCAGGACTAAGACAGAATATATGTGTGTGAATGAGAGGGAGGACAGAGGAATGGTGAGGATGCAAGGAGTAGAGGTGGCAAAGGTGAATGAGTTTAAGTACTTGGGATCAACAGTTCAGAGTAATGGTGAGTGTGGAAGAGAGGTGAAGAAGAGAGTACAGGCAGGATGGAGTGGGTGGAGAAGAGTGTCAGGAGTGATTTGTGACAGACGAGTACCAGTAAGAGTGAAAGGGAAGGTCTACAAGAGGGTATTGAGACCAGCTATGTTATACGGGTTGGAGACAGAGACATTGACAAAAAGGCAGGAGTCAGAGCATGACGTGGCAGAGCTGAAGATGTTAAGATTTGCACTGGGTGTGACGAGGATGGACAGGATTAGGAATAAGTATATTAGAGGGTCAGCCCAGGTTGGAAGGTTTGGAGACAAAGCCAGAGAGGCAAGATTACATTGGTTTGGACATGTGCTGAGGAGGGATGCAGAGTATATTGGGAAAAAGATGCTGAAGCTGCCAGGTAACAGGAAAAGAGGAAGGCCTAAGATAAGGTTTATGGGTGTGGTGAGAGATGACATGCAGGCGGTTGGTGTGACAGAGCAAGATGCAGAGGACAGGAAGAAATGGAAACAGTTGATCTGCTGTGGTGACCCCTGATGGGAGCAGCCGAAAGAAGAAGAAGAAGATTTATGTGATATGCAGCTTAGCACAAATACAGTGAAACAGATAAAAAATAAAAATTAATTGAAGCTAAGTCTGTGATAAGGACAACGTAAATTACAGCTGTGAATCAAATGTACATCTAGCACACCTTGTAAACCCAATGAAGCACACAGCACATAGGATATGTAGATCATGTTTTAAGTCCCACATTTATCTTTAAATGATAAAAAATAAGAAACAAGAATAATACATGTTGGACTTTGCTTGTCTTGTTTGCGCATTATGCAAAGATGATATAATGCCCCAAACAACAAACAGACATTGTCAATTTCAGCAGAAAAGTTACATTGTTACATGTTTTACCTTCAATCACACAAGCACAGTAAGTGACATTACACAGTGATCAGCACGCGTCCAAAACACCTACAGGTCCACAGCATCTCAAATAATAAGCAGACGCCAATTTCAAAAAGATGAATTGTTACATCTTCTGCTTTCCTTCACACAAACACACTAAACGGCATTGTGTAGCTGGTAACATACTTGCTCAACACTTCCAGACTTGTCATTTTTTAAAAGATACATTGCAACATGTCTGGTTTTCCACTGTGCAAACACATTAAGCGGTGTTGTGAGGCAGTTAACAATCAGAGTACTGGGTGTAAAAACACACTTGCTGCCTAGCTCATAATTCGGCAACAAGTGTCAGTTAATGGTGACAATACAGCTAAACCAGGGTTCTCATCCAGCAAACTCTACTTTATTAATGCTGGTCTGCTGTAATTTATATAAAAATGACAATATAAAGAAGTTATACATAAAAATAGCTATTTATAGCAGGTGGATCGAGCATACATATGATATCATATATTATATTTGTTACTGTGGTTATCAGTACAATCATGGTTCTACAATTAAGCATTTATTTTCTGCACTTTCATTTCACACACATACATGGTTAATCACTCAACACTTTAATGTGCATGTATAGCTAATGAGCATGTGTGACAAATATGTCCTCAGTTGCAGTGAGCAGTCTGCACAGTAATGATTGTAAAAACACATCTGTTGCCCAGCCTTCCCTGTGGAAATGGTATAAGCTCATGGTCAAAATACAGGTAGGCCAAGGTTCCAATCCAGTAACCTCAAACTTTTATTAATGCTGTTCCAGTGTAATGTATATTAAAATTAACAAAAGTATAATTATACATACAATTACTATGTATAACAGTGGATATCATATGAATTATATGTGTGACTGAGAGTATGCTGACAATTATGTTACTTTAATTAAAAGTGTATTTTCTGCCTTGGGATTGTCTTCATACTTCAGTAATAGTCATGTACACAAGAATGTATAAACAAGGACATTGTCAGGTCACACACATACATGGTTAACCACCCACTCTTACATGTGTCTACATAATTAATGAGCATTTCTGACAAACACTTCCTCTGTGGCAAGGAGGTAAAAACACCTGTGTGGAAGATTATGTGTTGCTTATTTCACATAGGTTTGAAGCCTACATTGTACATGCTACTTTTATTAGTGTGTAAAGCCACCAAAAATATGTCAGGTCATAAAACTGTATACACCCCAATACATGTCTGAAAAGATTACTCATCTACCCACACCTCCAGGTTAGTGGTGCAGCAGAGATCATCCATGTGCAACTAACAATGGGCAAAACTGCAATCCAAATTGTAGCTTGCTACAGATCACTCACCATGGCCCGGGACCCCCATTCCACATTTCTGGAGACACTGGCAGATATGAAGGTCCTACCAAACACCTTAATACTGGGTGATTTCAATTACCCAAACATAAACTGGGAGAACTACTCAAGTACTAACTCCCTTGCCCAATGCTTCCTAGAATTTATAAACTCGAACGCCCTGGATCAACTGGTCAACACCCCCACCAGAGGGAACAACATATTGGACCTGGTCATCACCAACACAGGTGACCGGTGTTCCACACTGGAGGTCAACCCCTCGCTGGTTAGATCAGACCACAGACTAATCACTCTGGATATCCACATTCCGCCCCCACCCCCAATCAAGGAAACCACCATGAAAATATTTTCAAAAGCAAACTTCACATTACTTAAGACCGAGGTGGAAAGGTTCACAGCCCCATGCTAAAGGACAATGCTGTCCAAGCTGCTGAAACCTTTACAAAGGCACTCTATGAGCATCTGCAGGAATGCATGGATCATGCTATCCCAAGTAAAACCAAGACTCACTCCTCCAAGAAAAGAAAACCAGTCTGGTGGACCGCTGCCATAAACAAGCTATACAACAGAAGGAGGAAACTAGTACAGAAAAGAGTAAATTCCCAAGAAGGAAAGACATCCCTGATCAGTATCAGTAAGAAACTACGATCCCTCATTAAATCATCCAAGGCTAGTTTCAAAAGAAAAATTTCCAGTGACACCAAAGATAACCACAAAGCATTCTTTAGCTATGTCAAGAACCTAAGTGGAAACTCTCAGATCTGCTCTGAGTTAGTGCAGAATGGCACAAAATACACTGAACCGACTGATATTGCAAACATTCTGGCAGACAGGTTTAGTGCAAACTTCACCTCCCTCTCACCCCCTAAAGGGCCCATAAGCATACCAGAAGAATGTAGGGCCCCATCAATCACTGATGCACAGGTTAAAACAGCCCTATCCAAAGCCAAAAACACAGCTTCAATGGGACCGGACAGGGTCCCAGGCTGTGTCTTACAAGAGCTCCAAAATGAATTAACCCCTCACCTAAACACACTGTCCAAACTCAGCCTCTCTACAGGCTATGTACCCATAGAGTGGCGCACAGCAACAGTTATCCCACTCCACAAAGGTGGAGCCACAATGGACCCCAGGAACTATCGCCCTATAAGCCTGACTAGCCTGGTCTGCAAGGCTATGGAACGCATCATCATGGAACTCATTAACAGAGACATTGGGAACCTCCAAACCTTGGACCCTACCCAGTTTGGTTTTGTTAAAGGCAGATCATGCCTCCTAAACCTGGTGAACTTCTTTGAGATGGTTACCAAAGCATTAGATGAGGGAAAGGAGGTCCATTCAGCCTACCTAGACCTCGCAAAGGCTTTCAACACCATTCCCTATTCTAGTATTATAGACAAGCTCACCAGCTTGAACATAAACCCCTACATCATGAGATTGGTTGTCAGCTTGCTCATGGATAGAACCCACATGGTGAGAGTTGCAGGCTCTACGTCCGACTCTAAACCGGTTACAAGTGGCATCCCCCAGGGCTCAGTCCTAGGACCCCTCCTGTTCAGTATATACTTCTCAGAGGTACAGGCAAACATAGGACTATGGCTGACCAAGTTCACAGACGACTGCAAACTAGGGGCCATAGTTGATTCTCCAGCTGATACAGACACCCTTTAGATGGGTCTCACTGAGACGGATACCTGGTGTCAAAATAATGGCCTCAAGCTAAATACCAAAAAGTGCATAGTCATCCCCTTTGGAAAAAACAAAATACCCGTGAACTACCACATAAGTGGTAGTCCTCTAAATACAGAAAATGTAATAAAGGATCTGGGGGCCCAAGTAGATAGTAATCTCTCCTTTGATAATCATATTGCCAAGGTGGTTAGAAAATCCTTCTATGTGTCCCACCTAATCACAAAAGGGTTCACATCTAGAACAAAAGAGGTTATTGCACCTCTCTACTCATCACTCATTAGACCCATCATAGAATACAATGCCCCATTTGGGATGTACCTTACAAGACACCTGTAACAGCTGGAAAGGCCACAAAAATACCTCATCAAGAGGATTACTGGCCTCAAACAGATGACCTATGCAGCCTGACTCAAGAAACTCCAACTGTACTCAGTTGCATACTGCTTACTCAGAGGTGATCTCTGCCTGACATACAAGGCCATGTCCAACTTAGAACTGATGGACATGCTCCACCTAAAAAAACAAATCCCAGCGAGCCACACGCTCTAGAGATATAAACCTCACCACAACGATAAATAGAACATGTTGGAGGGATAAATTCCTATCCCAGAGACTCCCCATGCTTTGAAACAGAATTCCAATATACATCAGGCAGAGCCCCTCACTAACACTCTTCAAGAGAAACCTTGATGGGTGGATGGGAAACAGAAAATTTACCCCGGGGATCACTGCACTGGCTCTGTTGGACAGTGGCACAGGTAATTAATGGCTCTGCTGGACAGTGGCGCAGGGAACTGATGGCTCTGCTGGACAGAGGCACAGGGAACTAATCTAAGGGGGTGGTGAAAGCCAACACATTCTGGCTAGGCTTATAAATGCCCTTGGGCAGATAGCCTAGTACTTACTTATGAACCTATGAACCTATAACAGGTATATCAGCATCCATCCCATAAACTAATGCCAACTGTCACATTACCCTTCATATTTCATTAACTGCCTTCCTCTCTTTTGGGCATTGTTACTTTTCACTTAACATCACACAAATGAGATTGGCATCATTATACAGATCTAAACACAGACAGTTAAATACAATATCATGAATTAGTGGGAAAACACTTTAACTGTTGCTGTATGACCTGTGCAGACATGGCAGGAGCAAGAAAGGAAGATGCCCAATTTAGGGCTCAAAGATGAGGTGTACAGGGGGTCAGAATATTCACTGAACTCCTTGTAAAGCACCAGAGCCATGGGCAATTGCAGAGGGACTATACTGGGTCTCAATATTTAAGAAGGTCACCAAAGTGATGGATGAGGGAAAAATGGGTCACATTGCCTACCTTGACCAAGACAAGGCATTTGGCACAATCCCCCACATGGCATTGTTGACAAACTTCAGAGGTTTGGTACAAACCCTTATGTAACCTAGTGGATAGCCAGCTGGCTCACAGAAAGTACCCAGGGAGTTAGAATTGGAGACTCCATCACTGCAAAGAGGCTGGTAACAAGTGGGGTCCCTCAGAGATAAGTCCTGGGACTGTTCCCATTTTGACATCTACT
Source organism: Protopterus annectens (assembly GCF_019279795.1). NCBI lineage: Eukaryota > Metazoa > Chordata > Ceratodontiformes > Protopteridae > Protopterus > Protopterus annectens. Next base: position 691,648,161 of record NC_056730.1, on the reverse strand, counting down.
TCTCTGAAGTCAAGCCCAGGGCCAATGACTTCTGCCTGACTAAATTTGCAGATGATTGCAAATTAGGAGCCAGAGCCATGGACTAAAACTAAATGCCAAGAAATGCATAACAGTATACTTCAAGAAGTCATCCACCCCTGGTAACTATCATACTGACAACACACTCCTTAGAGCTGACCTAGTAGTCAGAGACTTGGGGGCACATATATACAGTAATCTAGCCTTTGACCATTATGTGTCTACAGTAGTGAGGAAATCATTCTATATTGTGCAACTTATAAATAAAGGTAAGGCATCTAGGTCCAAGGAAGTCATGGTTCCACTGAATTTGGCATTCATCAGGCCTATCATTGAGTACAGTGCCCCCTTTGGAATGCACCTAATGAGGCATATACAACAATTAGAATGTCCACAGAGATTTCTTACTAAAAAATACAGGGATAAGTAACATGTCCTGTGCAGACTGCTTCAATGCTTTATCCCAGTATTCTGTCTACTACAGGCTTCTGAAGGGAGAGCTATGCCTGGCATATAAGTAGTCCCATCAAGACGGTCCCGAGATTGCTTTGTGTGCCAGACAGAGGTCACCTCTGTGGAATCTGTATGAAACAGAGTAGAGGCATGGGGCTTTTAGCCTATCTGTGTATGGTAGATATTTGATGCCCTGGATTCTCCTGGTGAAGAACCACTGTGGTCTCTCCAGCTGCTGCATGAGCTTTGCGAGGCACATGCTGAATGGAGCATTGTACTCAATAATGGGCCTTAGAAGGGAAGAATACAGGGATGTTATGATCTCCTTGTCCCTGGATGAGATACCCTTACTTATGAGGTGAACCATGTAGAAAGCTTTCCGTAGAATAGAAGCAACTTGGTGGTCAAAACTCATTCTGCTATCAATCTGGATGCCCAAATCCCTCATGACTGACTGTGTGTTTAGAACATTGTTATTAATATGATAATTTGTGAGGACATCTCTCTCTCCAAAGGGGATGATGATGCATTTTTTTTGTATTCAGCTTGAGGCCATGTTTCTGGCACCAGTCATTTGTCTGGGTGAGACCTTCTTCTAGGATGTCTACGTCACTAGGGGAATTGATGACAGCTCCCAACTTGCAGTCATCTGCAAATGTGGTCAGCCATAGCCCACTGGTTTTGGCCTGTACCTCAGAAAAGTATACCCCATATATCAGAGGCCCCAAGACTGATCCCTGGGGTACATCACTTGATACGGGTTTACTACTTGAGGTGGCTTCCCCTATTTTGACTAGGTGGGTTCTATCAGTGAGCCAGTTGGCTACCCATCTGGTAATTTGGATTGATGCCTAGTTGAGAGAGTTTATTTATTATGCTCGAATGGGGAATAGTGTCAAAGGCTTTGGCCAGGTCAAGGTAGGTGGTGTGCACTGTCTTCCCGTCATCTATGGCTTTGGTGACTGTCTCAAAAAAGTCAACCAAATTTAACAGACATGACCTCTCTTTGACGAAGCCAAACTGTGTGGGATTGAGTGTTTGGAGGTTGCCAATGTCCTTGTTAATGAGGTCCATAATAATCCACTCCATGGCCTTGCACATCAGGCTAGTTAGGCTGATGGGTCTTTTGATTGTCTCTCGTAGATGTGGCCAATTTGGACTTGAAGTTTGCTTTGGAGTATTTCACTAGTGCTCTTATTTGCTTGTTTAGGCTAAGGAGAGATTGCTTCCAGTTGGGCACCTTCTCCTTCTTGGTCCTGGTCAGCATTTTTTTTTCTTTTGTTATAGAGTTTATTTATTGCAGATGTCCCCCAGACAGGCTTACTCTTCCTTGCGGAGGATGATTTAGTCCTGTCAGGTATTCCTGATTCCATGCACGTATATAAATGTTCATATAGTAATTTGGTATAGTTTTGGATACTGGTGCCAGTTTCTAGAGAGGGGGGAGGGGGCTGTGAAGCTGTTTATGCCATCCCTCAGGAAGCTATAATCAGCTTTGGAGAAGATTTTTGATTGACCCTAGCTAGAGGGGGGTCATGGGAGATGGTGACTTCAAAAGTGACTGCTTTATGGACGGATCCTACAAGGGAAGATGATACTGCAAGGATGCTGCAGTGGTTACTCATATTGGTTAATACTAAGTCCAACATATTATCACCTTTTGTGGGGGTATCGACTAGTTGTTCCAAAGCATTTGTATTGACAAAATCGAGGAATCTCTGGGCATTTGTGTTCTGGCAAGAGTAATTCATCCAGTCTATGTTTGGGTAGTTAAAATCACCCAGGATCAGGGTAAAGGGTTGAATCTTGATAGATTGAAAGAGGTCTAAATAGGCAGTTTGGGCATCTTTGGTCATTTTTGGAGGCTAGTAACTAGCTATGATTTGTATAGGGGTCTTGACAATAGCTAAATGCACCTGGAGTGTCTCCTGTGCATCATACTGTTTGAACAGCCTGGAGCTGTGTATGTCTTTAATATATATATTTAAACTCCACCTCCTTTGGCTTTACTACTCACAGTTTGGGGTCTGAATGTATGATAGGATGAGTAACCAGGTAAGGCTGGGGTGCTCTCCGGAGCTTTGAACCAGGTTTCTGTAACCACACAGATGTCAGCATCAGGGTTAGGAATGCTTGCAATTAGTGTAGTTTCATGTTTAGACTCCTAGCATTTATCAGGATGACCTTTAATTTGTGTTTTGTTGAAATTTTTATGCTGGTAGTTTTAACCTCATCATTTTTCCTAAAAAAGGCACTATAGGGGAGGCAAGAGCCTTTCCCAGAATCCTGAAGCCCAGATGAGACAGATGCATATGTATGTCAGGATCAGGTAAGTAGGGTAGGTGAGGAAACAGATGCAGGCAAACAGGACAAACAAGACAAGGATGGTAAAGGATACAAGAGGATGGGAGACACCATGATTGGGGATATTGTAATATAGTGTAAGATATTGAGTCAATTGTAACAGTGTATTCAGATGCTGTGGGAAATCCCACAGGTAACACATATATCATAAAATAATTTATAACATGTACTGCACACAGGATGTGCTCATAGCCACGCCAGTCTTTTGAAGGAAAATATCATTTTCAAAAACAAAAACATTATTTTCAAGAACTATTTCTAACAGAGCACAAAGTAGTGTGACTTTATTACTAGAAAAACACTTATTGGTTATGAGAAAATCATAGAACCTTCAAAGACAGAGTTTTAGAACATAACAGAGACATTACAAACAAGAAGGAAACAAATGCATTGGCAGAACATGTGATGAATACTGACTCGACACATAGATTTTAAGTTTTTAATTTTACAAGTTCTCATTTGTTCCAATAGAGGGGGTGATATAGAGAATCAAACAGAGGCTCCTCTTGTTAAATGCAGAAAAACATCCTGGGTTGAACAATATGTTTTCTTTAAAACCCTTTTTGAAAGCACGCCCTCTTAAACACAAGTAGCTATATACTACTTTATAATCAGTTTTTGTTTTTAACATACCATTTGTTTTTAAGATGTCCTTTATAAAAGTTTTTGAGATTTTTCCCTCTCTTTTTAGTATCTTATTAAATTATTAGTTTAGTTAATTGGTTAATGATTTTAAGCTGCGATGGTAAGCCACTATTTAAATGAATGTTTTTAGCAAGTACAATTGTCTGAAGAAGCGACCTGTGAGTCGTGAAAGAGCTTACCTTTGCTTTTTTGTTGTTTTATTAAAGTTTCTGCTCTGTAAGTCTACATGAAGTTTATACTTCAACCAGTGTGGTTTAGCCTGCTACCCCTTCAATGGCTGCCTCACCAATGTGCAGCACATCTGGGACACAACCTGGCAGTGCTGCCTCTGCAGCCCCTGTACTACCTGGGCCCTCAACATTGGGCAGAATTACCCTGGCAGTGGTACCCTCTGGAAGAACTGGTGGAAGTGGTGATTTTGTCACCTGCCAAGAGATGCCAGGCATGGTGCATGAGGTCATAGAAAGTACCATTGGTGCATGCCTCAGCTGGATGGAGAAGATGCTCATGCTGACTGGAATGCTGGGGAAAAAAGTCAAGCACTCAACCAGCAAGCTGAGGAAGAGGACAGCAATGACAGTTCTGAAGGTGAGGACTAGATTCTCACTGCCCTCATGCTTGATGGACATGTGCCTCTGATGTCCCCTCCCTATCCCCAGTCATGGTGCCCCCCCAATCTCTTGTATCTTTTACTATCCTTGTCTTGTTTGTCCTGATTGCCTGCATCTGTTTCTTCACCTACCCTACTTACCTGACCATGTCATACCTACATCCCTTACCCAACCTTCCTCTCTTACTGAAATAAAATAGAAAAAGGCACCTGTCCCATTAAAAAAATATATTGTCCTATACATAGCTCTCTTCTTCATACATGTGTCTTTTGTACACAGTTGATCCCATCCAATTGTCTATACAACAAAATTGCTTTGCCGTCACCCATCTTCATTTAGGTGACAGTCCAAATTCATCCAATATTCTATACATGTACATTTTACACTGTTAAAGAAGTGGATAATTGTGGTTCATTCCTAATTCCTCCTGCAAATTCCTATACTGCTTACCCTTTGTTCTTCCTCTGCTTGCCCCTCATTTCATCACTTTCCTATCTACTCTATTTTCACACCTTTGATCTGGTCAAAAAATAGAATCACACACCACACACATAAATAATAAATCCCTGATGAAGCCCTTCACTTTTTTACTCTGCATTTTCATGGGGTTTGGCATCACATACCAATGCTGAGTAATGATGAATGGCTCTTCATGTCCTATGGCATGTTACAGTTACCTCTTCACAATGCTGCTAAAAACACACACACAGTTAAAGCAGAGTAATGGCACTAATATTAAATATTTCTGATCATATTTAGATTGATAAATGTATCAAAAATGCCAGTCCATATGTGTGCTGTTGACATATTTCAATTGAGTGGTGTTCATTTTTATACAGCACTTCACTGTAGTCATTCCTTCTCAAATTTGCAAAAATTATCAAATTTAATTATTTAATGCCATCCTGAATACATATGTACAAAATTAGATTGCACTGGATTTGAACCCTGTATCATTTGGGCTCAAAAATAAAACTCACTGCTGTGATACTTGCTGCTACACAGACAGCTAAGCACCAGGTGTTTTTCTTACACTCTGTACTATCCAAAGTGCTGATGGCCTCACCTCTCTTCTTCGCATGTTTGTGCTCAGGAAAGTGAACCAATAGAACTATTATTATTTTCTCAATGAAGCAGTGACCCATGTTTGCTCATCACTTAATTCCATGAAACAGGGAAAACAGTACTAATAGTCCTTCATGTCATAAAATTTCTGCCACAACATTTGCAATATAAACTACATTATGAACATCATGGTATCTCTCAAATATTTCTAACATAGCTGACATGCATAAGTACTTATCACGTTCAAGAAGTAGTCATGAAATGTACATCTCACATGTGCAAACACTTTGCCATCAATCATGCAAACCAGCTGCTTGGCAGTGCACTATGGGAAGAGCTGATTGGTATGAATTAGTATATTTACTTCCCAATTACTCTTCATTACATAACAATCCATGTAAAACCACAACCAAAGGGAAGGCACTTGTTACTGACTGAACACATACTTACTCAGACAGACTCCTGTATGACCTGCACCCAAATGTCAAATACACTACAAAAATAAATAGCACAACTGCATTGTTACATCGATCTAAAGCTTTATACTGACAATAGACTTGGTTGTCTTATACATGTCTAAATATAGACATTAATTCATCACAAATATGAACTCATGTACATACACAGTTACATCCATGCTGATCACAAAAGTGTGTGTGTGTGTGTGTGTGTGTGTGTGTGTGTGTGTGTGTGTGTGTGTGTGTGTGTGTGTGTGTGTGTGAGAGAGAGTGAGACGATAACTGTGTAATGTACACAACATATTGAGAAACAGGTACATATGTCTCAGTTCTGCTACATGCATTTCTTTCAGCTTTTTGCATCTAGTTTGACAAGTTGTCTTTTAAAGTATACCTGTGCACTGGAAACACAACAGAAAATACCAAATCTACACTTTGCACACCACTGTCATAACATGATATGTTACCCGTATCATATAATGATGATGGCATCAACTGTAAAGACCAGTATAACAAGGCAAAAGTATACTTCAAGGATGGTGCAGTTATTAACTAATGTGTTCTTCAGATGAGAACAAAATACTTACATGTGGGTTATCTTACCATAACAGCCGCATTACATATGTATCTGTATGCATGACTAAGTGTGTGTGCAGATTCAAAAGTACATGAGCCTGTGTCCTACTGTCATCAATCTTGTCTCATGCAGAAAAATATTTTCCACTTGTACCTGCCTACACAGCCATTTCATACAGGCCTCCCAACATCTTCTCACATACATACAATGACAATGTCATCCACTATAAAGTGTCCAGCAGCAGTGTAAAATTCAGACTTGTGCCATGGGGCTTACATTAAATACTGAGTTCCCTAGCTTTTCTAACTAGTTAGGTAGGACTTCAGATCTCAATGCAGTCAACTGGTATGTGTGTGTGTGTACTCAGAAGAGCATGAGTCTGTATCCTACTGTCAGCAATCCAGGTCCATGCTTAACAAATATTTTAACAGATGTACATGCCTACACAGCAATTTCATAGCAGTCTCCCAACTTCTTTACATAAACATACAATGATGAAGTCATCCACTATAAATTGTCAACAGCAGTGTAACTGTCAGACTTGTGCCATGGTGCCTGCCTTAAGGACTAAGTTCTCTAGCTTGTGTAACTATTTAAGTAGGGGTTCTAATCTCATGTCATTAACTATAAAATGTTGTTTGACACTTTAATAGCCAGATTTGTGCTGTGATGTTTGCGTTAAGTACTTTGTTCTGTAGATAGTTTAGTAAGGGTTCTAGTCTCACTGTGGTCAACTTGTCAGTGTGTTTGTGTGTGTGTGTGTGTGTGTGTGTGTGTGTGTGTGTGTGTGTGTGTGTGTGTGTGTGTGTTTGGGTTCAGTTACTTTACTTTCCAGTGACTATGTCACAAAAGAATCTGAGACACTTCCACTACCATCTTCTTCTTACCAGGCACTGCTGATGTCATCAGCTATAAACTGCTGTCTGAAACTATAATAGCCAGACTAGTGCTATGGTGGTTGCATTAAGTATTGTGTTCTGTAGATAGGTAGGGGTTCTAGCTTCATTGTTGTCAACTTGTGAGTATCTATGTGTGTGTATTTGTGTTCAGTTACTTTGCATTCCAGAGACCATTTTAGAACAGCATGTGAGACACGCCTACTGCAATCTTCTTCTCACCAGACACTGCTGATGTCATCAGCTATAAAGTCTTGCCTGACACTTTAGCCAGGTTTGTGCTGTGGAACTTGTGTTAAATACTGTGTCCTGTAAATAATTAAAAAGGGTTTTAGTCTCACTTTGGTCAACTTGTGAGTGTCTGTGTGTGTGCATTTGTGCTCAGTTACTTCATATTCCAGAGACCATTTCAGAACAGCATATGAGACACACTTACTATCATCTTCTTCTCACCAGACAGTGCTGATGTCATCAGCTATAAAGCGCTATCTGACACTATAATAGCTAGACTTGTGCTGAGGTACTTCTGTTAAGTATTGTGTTCTGTAGCTATTTAGGTAGGGGGTTTAATCTCATTGCACTCAAATTTTGTGTGTGTATGTGTGTGAGTATGCGTGTGGGTTTGTGTTTAGTTAGTTCTCTTTAGAGAGACCATTTTTGAACAGCATATGAGACACCACTACTACCTTCTTCTCACCAGACACTGCCAATACCATTAGTTATAATGTGTTGCCTGAAACTATAACAGCCAGACTTATGTTGTGGCACTTGCATTAAGTACTGCCTTCTCTAGATAGTTAGGTAGGGGTTCTAGTCTCTTTGCAGTCAACTGGTGTGTGTGTGTGTGTGTGTGTCTGTGTGTGTGTGTGTGTGTGTGTGTGTGTGTGTGTGTGTGTGTGTGTGTGTGTGTGTTTGTGTGTTCATTCAAAAATCAATATGGTGACAATTTTAGAACAGCATGTGAGTCCACAACTATATCAGACACTCCTTTAAACATCTTCTTATATCATACACTGATGACGTCATACAGTATAAAATGAAGTCTGATATTATTTAAGTCACTCTTGTGCTATGGTAGTAATGTTAAGCACTGTGTTTTGCACCTTCTGTAACTAGATATTTGTAGATTCTACTCTGACAGCAGGCAACTTGAAGTGTGCATTCTTTCAAATATTTAATAATATTATAATAATAATATTTATTAGACAATTTCACACTGAGATGTGAGTCCACATCCATGTCAGGCACTCCTCCCAAGATGTTCTTCTCAGCATGCAATGATCATATTCCATAAATTTGAGATGACAGTGTTAATGTCAGACATATGTGGTTTTGCTACTCTTTCACTGCATGGAATTCACTGGTATAATGTTCAAATCAAACCCAGTCTACTGCTGCGTGTATGGCTGGTGGTACATTGCAGTCATTTGCGATCATTTGAATCAGTTTTCATTTCACTACCATTTAGGAAAACCTTGAACATAGCCCCCATAAATCCAACATCCCCTTTTCCCACTGGTCACATGACATCCTGTCTGCAGAGGATAGGAGGATGTCCTCATGTCAAAAATGCATGCACACATTATGAAGCAGAGTCCTTCCAGGCCATTTCCAGACCACTGGCTGTGTGATTGCTAATTCTGTCATGGGGTGATGCACATGTCACATATTGAGAGACGCAGTCTGTAATGCAATCAAATACACACATACACACATAGCCTTGCTATCTTCCAGCATATTGATATAGGAAGTTTGGTTTAGATGGTATAATAATGTCTAGGATTGTATGTGATGTTGGCCTTTAGCTTAGTAATAACCCATGACCCTATGAACATTTCAGATGTCAATGTTGCTGTCATCAAAATGTGCTATGTTGAGGCATGTATGAAAAGTAGGCCTACCAGAATATTAAAAGCTGTGATGTGAGGTAATGTATTGATGGCTGCTGCTACCATTTTATCACATTTTCCTTCAATAGCAGCTGTAGTAATAAGCTTTCTGAGAACTGTTGACATAGGATGAAACTCTGTATATTGTTGCCATAGTAAGGCATGTGTTTTTGTAATAATGTAAATTCATACTGATTACATGTGCAGATAAATCTTGTTTCATTCACATGCTGTAATATGCACACAAATATCACAAAATAACATTTTGATTCAATTGCAACCTTGTGGAATTCATTGTATGACCAATTGTGCTATTCCCAAGGATTGTGTAACTATCAGCATTTGTGTCACTAAATGTTCTGCATGAGCCACAGCAAATTAATTTGTAATGTGTCTTTATATGTTATCAGACCAGTGAAACACAGCTTTCCAATGAAAAACATATAGGCACATGTTGTGCATACATAACCAAGGATGTATTCGGGAGTGTTGTCACAAATCATTTATTTAAATAAGTATGAAATGTTAAGAGGAATACACAACTAAGTGCAGAGCTATATGTGGATGCCATCTGCCATACTCAACCAGAGAAAATAGACAATCTGCTAGATGACAGTTTGTTTCACATTTCACCCTCCTGTCATCACTGGCCATCAGCCAAATATAAATGCAAATATTACTCAATTTATCTTCAAAGGAGAGCAGCTCATCTTTGCACTCTCTAAGGCTAAAAATGCAGGATTTGTGGTCCATGACAACATTTAATGTTGCCTGTACCATGACTTACAACCTGACCTAGCAGACATAGTTGGATCCCTACTTAAACACAGCCTCCAGACAGCCTATGATCTTGCAGAAGGGTGTACAGCAACAGTCATCCATCTGAAGAAGGGAGGACCATCACACCCCCTGCCCAGAAAACCACAGTGAAAAACTTCTCTAAAGCAAATTTCACACTCCTCAAAACCGAGGTGGAATCCTTCAAAGCCCCCGGGCCTGTGGAAAATACGGCCCAGACCGCAGAATCCTTTATAAACGCATTCTATGAACACCTTCAGGAATGCATGGATCATGCGATCCCAAATAAAACCAAGACCCAATCCTCCAAAGGCAGACGTTCTGTCTGGTGGACCCCAGCCATAAACAAACTATACAATAGAAGGAGGAAGCTACTAAATGATAGAGCAAAATCCCAAAAAAAGAAGGCATCACTGATCAGTATTAGCAAAAAACTACGGGCACTCATAAAATTGTCTAAGGCCAGCTTCGAGAGAAAAATTGCACAGGACACTAAGGATAATCACAAGGCTTTCTTTAGTTACGTTAGGAACCTGGGTGGTAATTCCCAGATATGCTCAGAATTAGTCCAAACTGACAAAAAATACACTGAACCCACAGACATTGCCAACATCCTAGCTGACAGGTTCAGCGCAAACTTCTCCCCCCCTCCCCACCAAAAGGGCAAATATCTATCCCAGCAGAGTGCTGCCCCCCTGACATCTCAGATGCTCAGGTAAGAGCCGCCCTCTCCAAAGCAAAAAACACAGCATCAATGGGACCAGATGGTGTCCCGGGCTGCGTCCTACATGAACTCCAAGAAGAGCTAACCCAAACATAAAACTACTGTTCAATCTCAGCCTTATTACAGGATATGTGCCCAAAGAGTGGCGTACAGCAACAGTGGTCCCTCTCCATAAAGGTGGTGCCTCAACGGATCCTGGAAACTATCGCCCCATAAGCCTGACTAGCTTGGTCTGCAAAGCTATGGAAAGGATCATCATGGACCTCATAAATAAAGATATTGGGGACCTACAGACACTGGATACTACCCAGTTCGGCTTTCTTAAGGGCAGTTCCTGCCTCTTAAACCTGGTTGATTTCTTTGAAACAGTCACCAAGGCCATTGACGAGGGGAAGGTGGTCCACACAGCCTACCTGGACCTCGCAAAAGCCTTTGATACAATACCCCACTCGGGCATTATAGATAAGCTCACCAGCTTAAATATAAACCCCTATGTCACTAGATGGATTTCAAACTGGCTCAAGGACAGAACCCACATGGTTAGAATTGCTGGAGCCATGTCAGACTCCAAACCAGTTACAAGTGGTGTCCCACAAGGCTCAGTCCTGGGACCTCTCTTGTTCGGTATATATTTCTCGGAGGTACAGGCCAACACGGAAGGACTGTGGCTGACCAAGTTCGCAGATGACTGCAAACTGGGCACCATAATCGACTCTCCAGTCAACACAAGCATCCTTCAAAAGGGCCTCATAGAAACAGACAACTGGTGCCAGAGCCATGGCCTCAAGCTAAATGCCAAAAAGTGTATAGTCATCCCCTTTGGCAAAAACAAAGTGCCCACAAATTACCACATAGGTGGTAATCCATTAAGTACAGAAGAAGTAATTAGGGACCTGGGGACCCAAGTTGATAACAATCTCTCATTTGACAACCACGTGGCCAAAGTGGTTAGAAAAACATTTTATATAGCCCACCTAATCATGAAGGGATTCACATCTAGCTCAGGGGAGGTCATTGTGCCCCTTTACTCATCCCTCATCAGGCCCATAATTGAGTACAATGCCCCTTTTGAGATGTACCTTACCAGACACCTGCAGCAACTGGAAAGACCCCAAAAGTACCTCACCAAGAGGATCAAAGGGCTCAAACAGATGCCATATGCTGCCCAGTTAAAGAAACTCCAGCTCTACTCAGTGGCATACCACCTGTTCAGAGGCGATCTGTGCCTGACTTATAAAGCCATGTCCAATCCGGAATTAATGGACATGCTGCACCTCAGAAAATCCAAATCCCATCAAGCTACGCACTCGAGAGACTTGAACCTCAGCACTGAAATAAATAGGACATGCTGGAGGGACAGATTCATAACCCAGAGGCTCCCTTCACTCTGGAATAAAATCCCAGTCCAGGTTAGGCAGAGTCCCTCATTGACTCTATTCAAGAGGAATCTTGATGAGTGGATGGGAGATCGTAGGTTTACCCCAGGTATCACTTCTGTGTCACTGTTAGACAGAGGCACAGTATACTAACCTCGAAAAAGGGCATAGCAAAATAAATTTAAAATGGGTGGCGAAAGCCAAACACATTCTGGCTAGGCTTATAAATGCCCTAGGGCAGATAGCCTAGTATGAACCTATGAACCTATGAACCTCATACAGGACTTATAGACCCATAATCCTGACTCTCCTCATCTGCGAGGTGACAAACTACTCATCATGGACCTTATCAAAAGGGACTCGGGTAATCTCTCAACTGTGTGCCAAACCTATGTTTGATTTGTTAACGCTACATCTTGTCTCTTAAATCTGGTTTGTGTCTTCAAGAAGGTCAACAAGGGTATGCATGAGTAAAAGAGTGTCATCCCACATAATTTGATCTTGCCAAGGCATATGACATAAATCCACACTCAGGTATTACACAGAAACTGTCTCAAGTGGCATAAGCACCTGTGTCACCAAGTAGTTAGACATCTAGACCACACACAGAGCACATAATGTTGAAGGTTATGAACTCACGTCTAGGTTGAGTTCAGTGACCAAGTCCATATCTCAGGGTTGTGTACTAGGCCCTTTCCTGTTCAGTATTTACATCTCAGAAGTCAAGGCAACTTAGACATCATTTGTCTAACAAGCTTTGTGGATGGCTGCAAATTACGGACAATCATCGAATCCAAGAATGTTATTGGTATACTGAAGAAAGTATAACAAATACACAAAAACAATTCTTGCCAGAGTCATGGAGACACACTATATGAACAAAAACCATGATTATTTCCTTCTGAAAGCAGATAGACAAGCTAATTACAATATAGACAGCACACCCCTATGATCAGAACAAATGGTACATGATCTGGGATAGCGAGCACACCCCTATGATTAGACCAAATGGTACATGACCTGGGTACTCAGGAAGATAGTAAGTGGAACTTCCACCAGCATGTGACCACAGTGGTGACAAATCCCTTGTAAGTACCACATATTCTGAGTATGGGCAAGCCATATACATTAAAGGACATTATACTCGCATTGCTCTTAGCCGTCATCACACCAATAATTGAGTACAATGCACTCTTTTGCATGTACCTCACCACTCATCTTTCAGGGATGAGTTACTCAAGTGTATCACATCTGCTGCAATGTGCTTCCACACATCTTTTTGTTCATACACAAGTTTTCTTTGTGATGTATAACAATTAGGAGGTGACAGTGCAGACCTTCCTTCAAGGTGTTATACAAGTTCCATGTGTGATATGTCTTCTGTGATGCATTCAGTAAATACATAGCTCTTTGACAACATTGATGGCATGGGCTACATTCATGCATGTGTGGATTGTGGCATATCTGTGTCATGAAAATATTTCAGCTAGCCAGGATTGTTCCTAATTTAAAGTATTGGTGTAACAGTGTCCCTCTTAACACCTCCAAAAAGTGGTCTTTTTTTTAGGAAGGTTGCTTAATTTCCCTTATAGATTACTGACAAAGCATTACAGTGGTATGTGTGTGTGCATGCAGAACATGTTAATAACTCACAATCACATATTTTATGTGAATGACACAGATTAACAGTGGTATTATCCTGATATTGTCCATGATTGTACATGATTCTCTCCACTGTTGTCCATTAGCCTGTTGCTATGTGTCCCGATTTGTTGAGACCTATGCTGACATTGTGATCATATTCAAGCAACTCTTCTGCCACATCTTCACAATATGCAACTACCCCCCTGTTGTATATACCGTACTTGCTAAACGTCTTCTACAGTGATCATGTCAGGTTGCTTATATTGCTAACAATCATCTCCATTGATATGTGACCTTGTCTGACAGTCACATAATATACAGTTAAGTGTGTGATGATATGAATATGCTCACACAGGAGGTGTAATCAGCAGTACATACTATATTATGTATATATGTGATTACTACTCATGCTATAACTGCCTTGTCTTTTGGGTGTATGTACATCGACATGCCCTTATCTGGTGTACATTACCATGTTTCACTTGCCCTCTTACCTGTTCTTCATTCCTACCATTCCTGTCTGTGGCCCTTTTTAATACACACACTTCCTCAGACTACTGTCTTTACAACACAGCCCATGTACCCTTAATGATCATCACTCCAAACCTTTATTTCAGTATGGCAAAAATATGTTTGTACTGTACTTTGTGCTGTATACACTTTCCTATTATATGTTAGTAATGTATTCATTGCCTTAAATTAAACCCTGGTGGTCAATGTGGCTGTCCCCGCAATGCCGCATAACTAGTTTGCCCGTAGGTAAACATGTTTGCATGTCTGAGTGTGTTTGTGATGCTTTACATGGTTTCCTGGCTGGCAACACTGTTGCTGGCCACGAAACCTTGCTTGTATCTGTGTAAGCACGATGCATGGCATGCATATGCAATTAGCTCTGTTGCACATCTCACAAACATGTAAACTCTGTGTAGGCTTTGCACTAAGCTTACACAGAGTTTATTGAATCCACGGGATAGTGTTTTTCACTCATGTTACAGAAATAAAACATATTTTTGATTTTGTATATTAGATCTTTGTCCTGAGAAAAAGAAAAACATGTGCATGGTTATTTTGAACTAATCTAAAGAGAGGTGCACTAACTTGAGCTATTTTTTGTACATATCTTATTGCAGTGTAATGTGTCCCTTCTGAGAGGATACACCATTCTTGACTGTGAAGAAGTTGCATACATTGGCCACATTACTCTCAAGAATCATACACTGACACTTTCAACAAGCTGTATCAATGATTATTCAATAGTATTCCTAAAACTATCCTTTGTTTTCACATTCTGGCCTCAAAATGATAGCTAATTCTGTAAACGTCTGTTGTCTTACTGAAAGAAAATGTAAAGGCCCCAGCAATGATTTAAACTTTCTATTGTCAGGCTCATACACTGCCTTCCTTATAATCCATATCATTGTCATGTAATAGCCTTATGTTTTCAAATAAAACATGCTACTTAACTACTACCCTTGAAAAGATATCCTATTCTGTGTGCACCTTTGATGTTTGATTATGAGAATATAAATGGAACTTGTTGTTTTCAGTCACATTTGCATTACCACTAAAAATCAGTATAAATGGCTGCTTCACATAGATCATACAACTGTCCTTGCTTTCACACATAGCCTGCCTCCCAAAACATGATAGCCCCTTTCTGTGCACACTTCTGCTGTGTTATTGTGAAGAATGAAAGAGCCATTCTGGACTCAGTAATGCATTTCAGCTCATGGTTCATAGACCTATACACTCCCCTAGAAAAAAAACATATATGGCTCTATCATATTCTTCCAGATATAGCCCTCCTCCTTACCCCTTCAAATGATGAAAATTAAAGAGAAAATGTTCAGAGTAATGTATTTCAAGTTGCTGCACTGTATATTCCCAACCAAATAAGCCATGGCATATATTACTTCACTTTGTAAAACCTAACTGCTCTTGCTTTCATGACAAACTATCCTCTAAACAAACAGATACTTCTGTCCATCACCTGTGATGTGTGATTACCAAAAATATAATAAATAATGATAACATTTGTGAATTTCAACATACAGCTATGTGCACACCATTCCTCCCATGTTAATCACTATAATAGCAATGCTAAAATTGTGCTGAAGGTAGTGTGTACAGTTACCACTGCTCACTTATCTATCTGATGTTTTGACAGTACATTAAAACTTATACCTTTAAGAGAAAACCACCAGTGAAGATCAGATTATATGTCATTCTTGGCTGTCTCTAGACAAATGACTAAAGATTACTAGACAAGTACTATGGTACAAGGATGCTGGTTAAGTCATTACAGACTGACATCTCCAGGTGTTTGTGCAATTACATTATACTGATGCTTCTAGGTGTCCTAACCATGCTGCATGCAAGCTCTTGAATGATTTTGTCTAAAAATATACATGATGGACAACACAAATGCACTGCTATTTGACCTCTGTCAATTGCTAATGAAGAGCTATTTTTAAACACCTTTATTGATTTATCACTTGTGAGACTGGCAAACTTACATTTATATAAAAGTAATCAAACCATATTAGCAAGTTCACGTTTACAAACAATATAATTCATATCTGTTGTTATATATCGTATAATATAAGGAATATTATATAACTTATTCACTTTATGCCTTCTGTTAAACCTTATTTCACATCTAAATCATTTTTGCATGTATCGTTTCCACAATTTCCACTTTTTCTATGTAATTATCTACTAACCTTTTCTAAAGATCACTCTTTCTGTTCTTTTATCTCTGTTACAATCTTCACTTCAGATATAGCTACTTTAGATTTTGAATTCCATTTTCTCGTGATTGGTTTTTGGCAGCCACCAGAAATAAACTTAACAAGGCTTTGCTATATCTAGACATTTCAGATCCTGTATCCCAGGTTAAAAAATCGGGTACCTGTCAAATCTTCGAACGCTCAAAATTTCGAACGTTACACGGTCGAGACCAAACGTTAGAAATTTTGAGTGCTTGAAGACAGACTTTCAATGGCACTGTACGGTGCAGATAGGGAGAATTTCCCTTTTCTACACTGAACTGCGGTCTTGGAGTTGGTATATTTAAGTAGGGGGGGTGTGGGGGGGGTGCAGTGGGGCTTGCCCCTCTGCCTACACTGTTAAAGTGTTTTTTGTGTTTTCTTTTTTTTTTTTTTTTATGTTCGAATATCCAAATGTCAAACATTTGGTCTCGACCATGTAATGTTCGACATTTTGGATGTTTGAACATTAAACACAGACCCAAAAAATCATTTCTGTAGTTACACTCATTTACTTGCCTAGTATTCCTGACATAGTATGCTGTAGGAAATTTTTAAAGTCTGCCAAATCATTACGCTCTGAAAATATATGTTCCCAGTTAATGCTTTCTTCCCCATCACACCTCCAACATTTGCAATCAACCTGAAGAAAAAATTTTTTGGAGTTTGCTTGTCACAGTTTAGAGCCTTTGAAATGAAGTACTTGTTGAAGCAGAACCAGAGCAAGCAAAGTTCTGTCTAGGTGTAGTTGAAGTTGACATAAGGATATGAAGTAATAAAACACACACACACACACACACACACACACACACACACACACACACACACACACACACACACACACACACACACGCACACACGCACGCACACACACACACGCACACACACACACACACACACACACACACACACACACACACACACACACACACACACACACACACACACACACACACACACACACACACACACACACACACCACACACACAGTTTTTTCTCATGTGGCCAGAACAGCACTCAAGCTTGGAGAACCATAGTCTTATACACTTGATATTTACGTATTATTAAATTAAAATATGCTCATCCCTTCCTCTCCCTCTAAGATATACAATGATCACAATAAATTCGTTTTTGGATTTTGCTCATATTCCAGGCCAGAAGGACAGTTTCAAAAGGGAGTTTTGCTGTGTGTTAAGATACAATCATTATTCTTATAATTGGGCCCTATTATTCCATGCCTGTGGGTAGAAATGAAACAATGGAAACTCGGTCTGTGAACGACAGACTTATGTTTCCAATTCATTTCACCAATGATGTTAATGAGGTCACAGACATTATTACGAAGCATTGGAGAATACTTATCATTGATCCTGATCTTAAGGAAGTAGTGGGAGAAGAACCAAAATTTATATATATAAGAACAAACGTAACCTTAAATCTGTTTTATGCCAACGGCCTAATTACAACAGTAAGGATTGCACCTTAACACATAGCACTTTAACATATGGCACTTTTCCATGTAATAATTGTAATTTTTGCACATATGTAGATAATAATGGTACCTTTGTATATCCAGAAACTGGACAGAGTTTTAAGTTACAGTTGATGGCTAACTGTAAGTGCTTGAATGTGGTATACCTTGCTGTGAGTGATGTATGTAGGCAATTCTATATTGGTAAGACCAACCGTTCCCTTAGGGAATGTATGAGGGAACATCTATATAGTATTAGAATAAATTATGAGAAAAATGCATTGGCGAAACATGTCAGTATGATGGGTGAAGATCACACGTTTAGATTTATGGTTATAGATATAGTAGTTGCTAATATAAGAGAAGGAGACATAAATAATACAACGGAAAGTAAAGAACAGCATTGGATTCTGAGGTTAAGAGCAGATAGAGGTAAAGGACTGAATGAGAGGGCTAGCATCAAACCATTTTGGAAAAATAGAAAACTATCTATTAGGAAATAATAGGTATATATGTTATTTTTAGGATGGTTTTAATATGTGTATATATTTTGCTAGATATGTTTTTTGTCATATGTCTTATATCGTCACACATATATATTTTATACTTTATATATATTTGTAAGACATTTTTATAAATATTTGTAAGACATTTTTACATCTAGGATGTATTTTTATTAAGATATAGTCATGTGTTAATGTGTTGTAAATTGATTGGAGGGATGGTAGTATAAATAGGACCATTTGTAACAATGTATTATGGTCTGATGAAGCTTATGTGAAAGCGCTAACCATTGTTTGATTAAATACAATTTTATTTGAATCATTGATATCTGCATGGTCAGTCTGAGAGCCCTGGAATCTACTTGCACTATTGCATGATATTCTTACTTGGGCTACTTGGTGTTCACTCTTCTTGGTGTAGCTTTTATTCTTTCATGTTCTATTTATTGTTGTGGTGAGGTTTAGCTCACTAGAGCGCGTGGCTCGCAGTGACTTGGATTTCTTTAGGTGGAGCATGTCCATCAATTCTGAGTTAGACATGGCTTTGTAAGTCAGGCAGAGATCACCTCTGAGTAAGTGAGATGCCACTGAGTACAGCCAGAGTTTTTTCAGTCGGGCTGCATAGGACATATGTTTGAGACCAGTAATCCTCTTGGTGAGGTACTTTTGTGGTCTTTCCAGCTGTTGGAAGTGTCTTGTGAGGTACATCCCAAATGGGACATTGTACTCTATGATGGGTCTAATGAGTGACGAGTAGAGGGGCACTATAACCTCTTTATTTCTACATGCGAACCCTTTAGTAATTAGATGGGCCACATAGAAGGATTTCCTAACTGCTTTGGCAATATGATTGTCAAAGGAGAGATTACAATCTACCTGGGTCCCCAGATCTCTTATTACCTATTAAGGGGGCTGCCACCTATGTGGTAATTTGTGGGTGTATTGTTCTTCCAAACGGGATGACTATGCATTTTTTGGCATTTAACTTGAGGCCATGACTTTGACACCAGGTTTCCATCTCAGTAAGGCCCTTTTGGAGGATGTCCGTGTCAGCCGGAGAGTCAATTATGGCTCCCAGTTTGCAGTCATTGTCAAACTTGGTTAGCCATAATCCTCCTGTGTTTGCCTATATTTCTGAGAAGTATATGCTGAACAGTAGGAGTCCCAGGACCGAGCCTTGTAGGACACCACTTGTGACCGGTTTAGAGTCGGACCTGGAGCCTGCTATTCTTACCGTGTGAGTTCTGTCTGTAAGCCAGTTGGCAACCCATCTCATGATGTAGGGGTTTATGTTTAGGCTGGTGAGTTTTTCTGTAATACCCGAGTGTGGAATGGTGTTGAACACCTTGGCGAGGTCAAGGTAGGCTGTGTGAACCACCTTTCCCTCGTCTATGACCTTGGTGACTGTCTCGAAGAAGTCAACCAGGTTTAGTAGGCATGATCTGCCCTTAACAAAGCTGAATTGGGTCAGGTCAAGTGTTTGGAGGTTTCCAATGTCTTTGTTAATGAGTTCCATGATGATGCACTCCATAGCCTTGCAGACCAGGCTAATCAGGCTTATGGGGCGATAGTTACCAGGGTCAGTTGTGGCCCCTCCTTTGTGGAGAGGAATAACCGTTGCTGTGCAACATTCTAGGGGCATGTAGCCTGTGGAGAGGCTGAGGGTGAACAGCGTGTTTAGGTGGGGGGGGGGTGAATTAATTCTGTAGTTCATGCAAGACACAGCCAGGGACACCATCTGGTCCCATTGACGCTGTGTTTTTGGCTTTTGAAAGGGCTGTTTTCACCTGTGCATCTGTGATTTTAGGGACACTACACTTTTCCGGTATTGTTGTGGGCTCTTTTAGAGGTGAGAGGGGGGTGAAGTTTGCATTGAATCTATCTTCCAGGATGTTGGCAATATCAGTAGGTTCAGTATATTTTGTGCTATTTTGCACAAATCTAACACATTTCTCCTGTTGTCAGAATGTGAGCAGTGAAGTCAAAGATGAACCAATATGTGTAATTACCTGAGCAAGTCACAAAATGGTTTACAACCAGGCCATCTTAATCTCACATTTTAAATTACAGAAACATGGAATCCTTTTTATGGTTTTGTTTTACCTTTGTATTCGAATTATATCCAGTCTATCTCTTAGTTTAATATTGTAAATTAAAAGTGAAGAAAGGGATAATTCATTCACAGCAACAGAACTACACAGAACCACAGGGTCCCACTGACAAAAGGGAACATTAAGGGTTTAGCTATTTTATATGGCTGGCATGTGTACAAATGGGTAATATCTTTATGAATGTCCTACACTGTCATAGGTCCAGCCTCTCTTATACAATATGTTGATGATTCTATGCTCATATGTGCATCTAATGCCTTGCACCAACTACTCCATATCACGCAAAACATTTTTTCCTTAGTTGAGAAATGGGTCCTTAATGCCCAGCTACTATTCAACCCATAAAAAACAAGGTTACTGCTATTTTTTCCAAAATCACACAAGCCTGATAAAATTAATTTCAAAACCTGTTCACTAAACAAAACTGAGTAGTCTTCCATACAAAACTTCTTGGAGTGATCATAGACCTTAAATTCAGTCTGCATCTTCAAAACAACATAAAAAAGACTCACCAAAAATTAAGAATGCTCTACAGGCATAAAAAATTCCTTAGCAACAGCACCAAGAAGCACTTTTGCCACTACATACCTTTTCCAAGCTCTCTCTTTTTTACAGTGCGCCCACCCTAGCTAACCTTCAGCAGGCTAAAGTTAAAAATAAGCTGGAGCCATGCTATAATAAGGTTGCAAACTTTGCCACCAGCAAACAATACCACAGGCTTTAAACTGGCTCAAACTACCTCACCACTTGGATCTCATACAGTTCATCTCCACACACAACATTATTCACAAAGCCAATGACTGCCCTGCCTTTACTGATATTTTCCATTCCTATCACCCTAACAGACTACAAACTGAGAACCAGAACAAAAATCTAAATGAAATGGAAGGAACCAGCATCAACAGTCCACACCAGCTACAATTCAAAAGATTTATTAAGCGCTTTCGTCAGCTCAATCACCTGAGTTCTTCAGAATAATTGCATGACAAAAACGTAGCCATATTTATACAAAAATAAAATCACATGACATTGTGCAAGCTTCTAGCTATTACATCAATTAAAATCAATGACCCTTACCCAAAATTAGATAAACATTTATAAACACATAAATAATAAATACCCTACTAGATGAAATAAACTACTAATACAAACTAACAAAAAAAAGTTCCAGTTACTTCAGTTGCCTCCAGTGAAGTTGAGCAAGGTTCATTTTCAGTTACATCTTTCATTACTAGGTTCTCTATGGACCATAGTGACATTTTTGACATTTTAAGTAAAAATCGGACTGTTTTAAGCAGTCAAATAGGGGTCACGGACAAATTAGGGATCTCACCTAATATTATTTTAGGAGGGGAAAAACTTTTAAAGATTTGTAGAAAGTATGAATAAGGAAGGAATAAAGTATGGTAAGGGAACTAAGGCTTGTGGATTTTGTGCACAGTGTATTTACATTTATTCAGTAGATAGGGTGGTTATTAATGGTTTTAAGGTGAAGGCAAGAGGGAATTACTCTTGCATTACAAAAGGGGTGGTTTATGCTGCACTCTGCTGTCAATGTGCCGGGTTTTACATTGAGAAAACTAAGAAAAGTTTTAAAGATAGGATTTATGAGCACATTCGGGACATCAGAATTGGCAATACAAATAGTGCCTTGAGCAAGCACATTGTAGAATACCCCAATCACACTTTTAGATTTTTAGTTATCGATAAAGTTACACCGGATTTAAGGGGAGGTCCTTGGGACGAAGTTCTTAATTTTAAAGAATTATGGTGGCAAATGAAACTTAATGCCACACCCACCCCAGGACTCAATGACAACATTAGTATTAGTAGTTATTTAAAGCTACGGCCTTTTTTGGCTAGTTTTTATTAGTAGTTTATTTCATCTAGTAGGGTATTTATTATTTATGTGTTTATAAATGTTTAACTAATTGTGGGTAAGGGTCGTTGATTTTAATTGATGTAATAGCTAGAAGCTTGCACAATGTCATGTGATTTTATTTTTGTATAAATATAGCTACGTCTTTGTCATGCAATTATTCTGAAGAAGTCAGGTGATTGAGCTGATGAAAGCGCTTAATAAATCTTTTGAATTGTAGCTGGCGTGGACTGTTGCTTGCCGGTTCCATTCATTTCACCCTAACAGACGACTTCAATCTAATGAACAACATCTTTTCAGCATATATAAACTTCAAAACTTTTCTGGCCAAAGTCTCTGCTCATATTCTGTTGTAAAAAAATAGAATTCTGTCCCTCCGTAGATTAGATCTATATCTAACCTCTCCAACATCAAACTATTACTAAAAGTCTAACTAAATAAAGCCTGTCTCTGCTCCAGCACTACCGCAGGCTGAACTTGTCCCTCCCTATTTGCACCACCAACATACTTTGACAATGTTCATAGAGAAGAAATTAGGAAAATCTATTTCTTAGACAAAGATCAAATGCATTTTTGTCTAGGCTATATTATCTAGTCACGTCTGTTCCAAAGAGTGTACTCAGTGTGTTTAATGTTATCTCTTTGAACACAACTTGTAAATACTCCATCTATTGACAATGTTCTTTTTCCACTTGTAATAGCTATGCAAAATATTTGCAGTATGTATGTTTAGATTCACACTGTGTGACCTGAAGCTGATTTTTTTTTCTTAGTTACTATGCCATTCTTCTAAATTAAGGTTTGTAATAAATTTATTTTACTCTATCCATATTATGTCAATGTGGAACTTTTCTCCACGAACCTCTGCTGAAAACAGGATACTATCCCAATTGGACTTTCCTGGTAAACAAATGTCAAATAAATAAATAAATAATATAAGCCATCTGCTGCAGAGATGCAGCGAGAAAAGTCTGTTTTGTATGCACGGACTCATATTTTTTTGCCCTTGACCCCATTTGGCATTTAGGAAAAAAATAGACGAATCTCCCAAAACAGGTGAAATAAGTGAAATAAATGTATTTTATTGTAAACATATTCTGCCATTTAAAAACACTCTGCTGTACTTTTGCTTTTTCTCTAGACACTGTAATTTTTCTACATTTCATGTACTATATTTTATTGTTATCTTTCTAACTATCGTCTTATATTGTTACTCTTAAGTTAGTCATCAACCATTTCTGTATTGTTAAAACTCTTGATGTGGAGTGTTTATCCTCTGGCCTCCACTGAACATGTGCTCCTGGCCAAGTCGGACATCCCCAGTAAACACATGTAAAATAAAAATAAATAAATAAAATAAATAAAAATTTTGTCTCCAGCACTTATAAATGTGTATATTATTTTCAGCTGTTTCCTTTATTAAATATACTGTTTTGCAAGCTGTGCACCTGTTGAGTGAAATACTACTTTAGTCAGTTGTAGACATGTGACCTGAAAAGGTTACACCTTGATCTACTATATCAATATCAGTTTTATTTTCTTGTATACAGTTATATGTATCATTTTGGGTAAAATTACATCAATGTTAATATGCATAATACCACATTAAAAGGTTTATTTCAATATTGCAAACAATGCAGTTTTAATAATGCCATTATATTATATCCAAACAGCAACAGCATTGATACAAAACATGTGCTAACTTTTATTTTAATTTAATTTAGTTATAAAACATACTAACTTTTACTAAATCTGTTAAAACCACCCTAGAACCACTTAACTCCCTTCACTCTTTTATGATGCCCCTATCCTTAACAACTTGCAGGTGTCTGTTAAAACTAAACTTGAAATGTGCTGCAACAAACTAGCTAAATTTGTTGCGAATGAACAATACTATACACATCACTGCAATGCGCATAATAGTTTGAACTGTCTTGAAGTACCCCACTACCAGAACTTTGTACAACTCGCTAGCTACTGTCCACAACATCATTTATAAACCCCATGTCTGTCCTGCACTAAGGTCTAGTCTTCCTTCCTATCACCCAAACAGACACCATCATGCTACTGATAAACAACTTTTCACCATCTATAAACCTCAAAAAGCAATTGGAAATGGCATTTGCTGCAACTCCGTTTCCCAAAAATGGAATTCTATTCTACGGGCTATTAGAAATGTAACAGAACTTCATTTCATCAAGCATCTTCTGAAAGGCCACCTACCAAACTCATGGCTCTGCTCATGCTATACCCCTGGTTGAACATCAGTCTTGTCTTCTTTTCCCCACCCCTATCTGTAGAGTTTCATTTCCCATCACCACTTCCTCATCTTCACCTGGCTATCCTACCCTCTCTTCTGGTTTACACAACCTTTTCCTATCACTGCCTCCTCCTTCCCATTTATACACATCTACCCTAATATCTCTCCCCCTTATATTTACAATTAAACTAAACACGTTTTTTTATTTATTACTACTGTTAATTGCCAAAAGCATGCTTTCTAGAATTGTATATTGTGTATTACTTTGCTTTTTCTCTTTGTTCTCTGTGTAACACATTTTAGTACATCTCTGTACCTTACAATATTGTTGATTATTTTTGAAATGCATACTTTTAAGCTGTTTCTTATGTAATGTGTTGATTGTTTTCTCTGTTAAGTAGTGCTTTATTCCTTAGCCCTCCACTGAAATGGTCTCTTGTACCCCAGTTGGACTTTCTTGGTAAACAAATGTCAACCAGTAAATAAATAAATAAACAAATAAATAAATAATTAAAATGTACTGTATATATAAAATGAACTACTATACAGTCTGGTTTATAGACTGTATAAAATCAGAGCAATGTGATTTCTAAGATACATTTTGTAGTACAAACTTCTACAATGTTTGATGTGCATCCTACTATATTTACTTAAAAGTATGCTTTGATATTATAAATCCTGCCTGAAAGTCAAAAGGATAATATCCTTCATCACCAGAATAAATTGTAAAGTCATCAAGAAAGTCATCTGAAACAAGAACGCCAGCACCCACCATCATTGACCTCGACTTATTTTACTGGTCAGAGCCCTTAGAGATGGGTATGAATTTGTTAACTAAAATGTGTAAAAACTGATTTTCTGCAGCTTAACTGCTAATCACATGAGCCTCAAAATCAATCACTTCTAGAAACTTCCTAACATACCCCCTCTTAATAAATGCCCACAATACATAGGGGCACAATTAGATTGGATTTCATGGCTTAGTTTATAAAGGTGCTGGTGGTCATTACCGTAGTATATACCTATGATGTTAAGGCTCATTCATTTGTTTTCATCAGTCTGTTATTCTGGATATTAATCATCATCATCATCATCATCAACCCCCCTTTTTCCCATTTTCTACATGGGGGTCAGGATGTCATGTTAACTGTCATCATCTCTCTATTCAGTGTCGCTTTCCTAAACTCTTTGACACTCATGCCTGACTGTCACAGGTCTTCTCTCACACAATCCATCCATCTCTTTGCTGGATGCCCTGATTTCCTTTTGTCTTCTTTTTGTCTGTCTCAAATCTTCTTTACAGATTGTCTTTGGCTTTTCTGTACATGTGCTTGAACCATTGTAATCTGTTCTCTTTGACCTTTTCTGCAATTAGAGCTTCTTTGGCTTCTGCTCTGATGTCCTCATGTCTCCATCTGTCACATAGTGTGTATCCTACCACCCATCTCAGGCACTGCAGCTCTTTCACCTTTAGCTTCCTCAGCTGCTCTGCTTTTACTGCCCAGTTTTCTGTACAACACCACACCACTGTTTTATATACCTTACTTTTCAGTTTCTTTGGCATTCTCCTGTCACGCATTACCCATGACCCTGACACTCTGTGCCAGTTGGCTGCAGCTCCTCTGATTCTAGCTTTGACCTCTTCATTCAGAATTCTTTTCTCATAAACCACCCCTCCCAAATACTTGAAGTTGGCAACCTGTTCCACCATTTTTCCTTTTAGCTCAGTTGTCACCTTCTTGTGATTTCCCACATTTTCTGACATTACACCTGTGTTATCTAAACTCAGTTTCATCCCATGTGCCTTCAGTTTTGCATTCCATTCTCCTATTATTTGCTGAAATACTTGCTCAGAGTCTACCTGTAATGCCACATTGTATGCATAAAGCAACTTTGTTGATCATTTCCCAGAGTAATACCTTTTTATTGACCCTATGGTGTCTCCGTTATTTTATATTTATATTTATGCTAAAATTAATTTCTTAGTTGCTCTCTAGGGTAGTTCTCTTGAAGTTTCCTTTTACATTGTTCATATACTATCAATTTATATCACCATCATTTTCATATATATTTCAACAACAAAAAGAGTTGCTTGGTCTCATACGAAAGCTCAAGCATGGACAGACAAAATGCTGACTGTGTGTAGCTTTAGCGGTTACCTGACATACTGCAAGTTGTTTAAAAATATTAGAAAATTTTAAAAAAGTTATATTTACTATGTTTGCTGTAACTTATAAAATCCAGTTTAAGACCTATAATCTTCTGAACACTACTGCTATAGAGATTTGTTTGCGCTTATCGGCTTGCTGTTTCCATTTCCTTGGTAACCTTTATTGATCCAGAGACATGAAAAAATGCTTGAAATGTTAGGACAAAACTTTGTTTGGTCAGAAGGTCAAGATGCAATCATTGGAAGTTAGAGTACAAACCTCCTGACCTCAGTTGGAGTGAGTTCAAATGAATAGCATGACCTTTCACTTTGAGGGACTGTCTCTCATTCATTTTAATGAGAAGCTGTGAGACAATTATATGGGTATTAAGGATACTGGCAAGGCCATAATTACCCCAGGACTGCCCTCTGTGCTAATTATGGATAGATGCAGCTCATAAATGCTTTATCCCATGCATAGGTCCCCTCAAATTATCTATGCTATGATCGCACTTATTGTCATTAGGGATAATGTACAATTATTAACCATGGGATGTGTAATGCCAGTCTCTAACCAAACGGGATATGTTAAGTTGAGCACAGAAAGGGAAGTTGGTTGGGTTTAAAATGGCCCACAAGGGTAGTTGGCCTAGTACTTATCTATGAACCTATAAGAATGGTCATCAGACTAAATGGCCTTTGAATATCTGTTATATCCCTCTGCCTCCATTGCCTATCCCCTCCTGTCAACTATTCTGCTAGCAAAATAACTACTCCACTCATGTTCCGGATAAGAGAAAAGTTTTTTTTTTTTTTATTATTGTTTAATGCTGGTTTTTTTGAGGTGGGGTAGAATAAATAAAGAAGCACAAACTCTCCTTATTTTGCTTTCTGAGGATATTGTCCTTACCACATTCTACATGTACAAAAATCACTGAAGAAAACATTGAACAACACAAATGCACAGCTCTATCTGTCTTTCTTCCATTTTCAATGTCTCAGTCTCTTTCTAACCCAAGATGTATACACCAACAAATTCATGACCTGGGTTTGTAACATGCACTGTTTTCCATAACATGACACAATTTTGTGACATAAAACAGCTCCCAGGTGTTCTGTTCCACATCATTGTTTATACCAAATTGAGCTTCTAGCAAGACTGCTCACAAACAAGGCCATTGCAGTAAAGTGTTTGTGCACTACACTTGTGCTCGTATCTTTCAATGCTTTTTCTTTGCCGAG
Source organism: Protopterus annectens (assembly GCF_019279795.1). NCBI lineage: Eukaryota > Metazoa > Chordata > Ceratodontiformes > Protopteridae > Protopterus > Protopterus annectens. The sequence goes on along the minus strand of NC_056730.1, from coordinate 691,620,259 downwards.
TATACTGCTCTTAAAAGGTTCTTTGTGTTGAACCTTTGCAATAAACATTATAAGACTCTGGGCAATGTACTGAAGTAACAGAAGATGATTAATTATAAAGGACTAAGTATATCTTTTTCCAATACTGAAAAAAAGCAAAGCATTGCAACAGTCATTTTCCGTGTATAATCGAGTCCATTATTGTTTGCTGCTCGTAACATGGTTGGAAAAAAATCATGTCATTTCCTAAAACGTCTAAATGTAGAGATATATAATGGGTTAGCTATTTATATAATGGCAAATAAATCATATCACTGCGACCTTTAGATTATCTTGGCCATGCAATCTGAAGAGTAGCTAAGAAGAAACGGGGAAAAAAATAAAAAAAAAGAATGAAGACATAAAATGGGAGATAATGAAGGAGCTAACAATCTGTGACAGGTTAATTGACCGGAAAAGAATCAGAAATGCATACAGAAAAGAACACAGAAAGCTAAAGGTGCATCTGAAGCTTGCCCACATGAATGCTTAAACAGCTTATTATGTTTGCATGTCTTTACTTGAGCTCACAATGCTTGCCAATGCATTTATGGGCAAAAGAAAAAAAAGTGAAGTTATGATTAGAATGATAAGAATATCTCAATTCCTTTTCCTGTTTCAGGTTGCAGAAACTGGTTCTTGTGCCTGAAGCTGTTTTAGAGTTGCCTACTTACATCGGATATACAGCGGTATCACTGGTGTCAGCTTTAAAACAAGGTGCAGTATTTCACTGTTGTGCATTTCTCCTTCTATCCTTCTTTAGCTGTGTCTTTTATTATGCAGTATTCATTTGCAGCCTATTTCTTGCCCTGCACAAGTAAAATGAATCCCTCCTTGTTCATCTGTCTAGTGCCCTATTGTACCTTACACCTAGTTAAAATGACAAAGAAACCTTTCAGTTCCCCATTTCTGTTATTGAGTCATAATCTCTATGTTCCTTTAAACTTAAACTAGATGACTGAATGTGTATCCACACATTTACTCCATGACTGAGCGGTAATGTCCCTCCTGGAGAAAGGAGGTGCTGCCTGAGTAAGTGTACTGGTCAGGAGAGCATGGTCATGACACTAAATGGCTTTTGAATATCTAGTACATCCCTCGTTCTCCGTTGCATCCCCCCTCCAATATTCACACCATATTTTTAGCAATATTCATACCTCCTAGCTCCCTTGGCTTCATGCATGCTGGTCAGTTATAATAGGCTCACTAAATCTTTGTTTCCCAAATGACCAGATAGATAAACATGTAAATTCTAAATAAGCTCATTGTTGTCTCAACTCAACCCTATGAGTTTCCCTTTGCAAACCATCCACCTAATATACCTGTCAATTAATCATCTTTTATTTAGTGCAGAAGGCTGTGGGTTCTTTTTCCACTCAAAAAAATAGATGGATTTCTGTCATTGAAGAGCTGCATAAGGGAGTGCTACATGTTAACTTGAGACCCCATCTGCCTGAGTTGGTGGTAGCCGAGATGGATGTACAAGATTCCACAACACCTACTCAGGCAGATGGGGGTCTCAGTTTAATGTGTAGCACTCCCCTATGCAGCACTTCACATTTTTATCCCTATTAGACCCCCACTACTTTTTCTATAGCCACAAAATGATTTTACTTAATATTGTTGCTAAAATCCATTTACCATTAAACATAATTTCATTTATTCTTTCATTCCGCATAACCCATATGACAAACCAAAATGCTGCCAGCTTATTTAGCTGGAATTTTGTAAATAATTGTATGTCACTTGAAAATATGAATATGGTTTATATAGAAATGTGACACTGCCAGCCCAACTATCTGGAATTTTCTAAATAATTATATGCCATTTGTGAATATTAATATGATCCATAGACTTGTCTTACAAATGTAAGAGAGCTATACGTTATGTGGATATTAAACTACTGGTGCAGAAGTTTGTGTTGAACTGTATGTTATGTACTGAGCTTCAAGAATGTAACCACAGTGTACCCTATTGGAAAATATCAGAAATGTATATAAGCTATATTAATAGCAGAAGTTGGAACATACAGAGTTAACTTGCAAGCACTCAGGTCTCTCAACAGCACTCAGGTCTCTCAACAGCAGGTACAAGTACGACTCAGTCATTGTCCACGCTGGTGTCAACGACCTGAGATGTACCTCCTTGGACTACATGAAAAGGGACATCGAGGAGCTCTCTGATTATGTAGCCCAGGCAGGTATGACCCTGACCTTGAGCAGTATCCTACCTTCACCTAGAATGATGCCACAATACAGTGATAAGATGATCAGCTTTAATAATTGGCTTAAATTCTGGTGTCATTCAAAGGGGATCCAATGTCTGTCTGCCTGGGATGACATGCTGGACAAGCCACGCTGATTCGCAAGGGACGGCTTGCACCTGTCACCCCTGGGCTTCCGGATATTGGCAAAGGCTCTTGCCACCCCATAGTGCCTTTTTTAGGCAAGGCTCAAATTCTAAACCTACCACCCTAGAACACCAAAAAGGAAAAAACTAAGGGTAATGCTGCTCAATGCCAGAAGTCTCAATCTCAAGATGCACGCACTCGAGGCCCTTCTCAATATGGAGAACATCGATGTCTGTGCTGTGACAGAAACCTGGTTCAAGGCTCCTGAGAGCACCCCAGCACTAACAGGTTTCACCTCATATCATGCCCGCCCCAAAATCCGGACAACACCAAGAAAGGAGGGGTGTCCATATTCATAAAGGACACCCACACCTCAAGGTTGGTGGCAACGCACGATGCATCGGAGACCATCCAGGTGCAATTAACCATAGGCAAGACTGCTCTGCAATTTGTAGCATGTTACAGGCCACCCTCTCAAACTCAGGAACCTCACATGGCCTTCCTGAAAACATTGGAGGATAAATGTATCTCCAAACACCATCATACTAGGTGACTTCAACTACACTAATATAGACTGGGAACACTACTCAAGCCCGAACACTCTAACCCAAAGATTCCTGGAGTTCATAAACTCAAATGCCATGGAACAACTAGTCACCATCCCCACAAGAGGAGAAAACATACTTGATCTCATCATCACGAACATGGGATCAAAATGTTCAACACCGAAGTATACCCTCACTGGTGAGATCAGATCATAAACTAATCTCGCTGGAGGTCCTCATCCCGCCCCCACCTGAAACAAAAAGACCACAGTGAAAAACTTCTCAAAAGCCGATTTCACACTTCTAAAAACTAGTGTGGTCTCCTTTAAGGCCCCTGAGCCAGTGGTAAACATTACTCAAACCGCTGAATCACTTACAAATGCCTTCTACCAGCACCTACAGGACTGCATGGATCAGGCAATCCCAAACAAAACTAAGACTCTATGTACCAAAGGCAAGCATCCAGTCTGGTGGACCCCAGCCATAAACAAGCTCTACAACAAAAGGAGGAAGCTACTACAAGATAGAGCAAAATCCTTGAAAGGTAAGACACCTTTGATCATTATAAGTAAAAAACTAAGAGCTCTCATAAAATCATCCAAGGCAAATTTTGAGAGAAAAATCGCCAAGGACTCTAAAGACAATCATAAGGCCTTCTTTAGCTATGTTAGAAACCTAGGAGGAAACTCCCAGATATGCTCAGAATTAGTTCAAAATGATGTGAAAATTACTGAACCTACACACATTGCTAACATACTGGCTGACAGGTTCAGTTCAAACTTCTCTCTCCCCCAAAAGGAGAGATATCTATTCCAGAGGATTGTAGCCCCCAAACATCTCCAACGCCCAGGTGAGAACTGCCCTCACTAAGGCAAAAACACAGCATCCATGGGACCGGATGGTGTCCCCGGCTGTGTGCTTCATGAACTCAACGAGGAATTAAACCCACAGTTAGGACAGCTGTTTAATCTTAGCCTCACCTCAGGATACGCACTCCAAGGAGTGGCACACGGCGACTGTGGTCCCACTTCATAAGGGCGGTGCCTCCACAGACCCTGGAAATTACCGCCCATTAGCTTGACAAGCCTTATCTGCAAAGCCATGGAGAGGATCATAATGGAACTCATAAATAAAGACATAGGGAACTTGCAGACTTTGGATCCAACCCAGTTTGGCTTTGTCAAAGGCAGATCCTGCCTCTTAAACCTGGTTGACTTTTTCGAGACAGTCACCAAGGCCATTGATGAGGGAAAGGCAGTCCATACAGCCTACCTCGACCTGGCAAAGGCCTTCGACACAATACCCCACTCAGGTATCATCGAAAAACTCATCAGCTTGAATGTAAACCCATACATCACAAGATGGGTTGCAAACTGGCTAAGTGACAGAACCCACAGGGTCAGAGTTGCTAGAGCCATGTCAGACTCAAAGCCTGTCACATGTGGTGTCCCACAGGGCTCAGTCCTCAGTCCACTCTTGTTCGGCATCTACTTTTCTGAAGTACAAGCAAACACAGGAGGGTTATGGCTGACAAAGTTTGCAGATGACTGCAAACTGGGCGCCATAGACGAAAACACATCTGACACAGATATCCTCCAGAAGGGCCTCACAGAAACAGATAACTGGTGCCAGAGACATGGCCTGAAGTTAAACGCCAAAAAATGCATAGTCATACCCTTTGGGAAAAACAAGGTTACCCCTAGCTACCATATAGGTGGCAATCCACTGAGCACAGAAAAAGTCATCAGGGATCTGGGGACCCAAGTTGACAGTAGCCTTTCGTTTGACACTCATGTTGCTAAAGTAGTTAGGAAAACCTTCTATATCGCCCACCTGATCATGAAGGGATTCACATCTAGATCAAGGGAGGTCATCGTCCCCCTGTACTCATCACTCATTAGACCTATGATTGAGTACAATGCCCCGTTCAGAATGTATCTGACCAGACACCTGCTGCAGCTTGAAAGGCCCCAAAAGTTCCTCACCAAAAGGATAAAGGGTCTCAAAAATATGTCTTATGCTGCCCGACTGAAAGAACTCCAGCTCTATTCAGTCTCATACCGCTTGCTCAGAGGTGACCTGTGCCTGACATATAAGGCCATGTCAAACCCAGATTTGATGAATATGCTTCACCTCAAAAAATCTAGATCCCTCAGAACCACAAGGGCGGGAGACTTAAACCTTGACACGGTTATAAATAGAACGTGCTGGAGGGACAGATTCATCACCCAGAGACTCCCTATGCTGTGGAACAAAATCCCGGTACATGTGAGGCAGAGCACCTCGCTGGCCTTGTTCAAGAGGAATCTTGACCAATGGATGGGAGATCGCAGATATACCCCAGGGATTACTTCAGTGTTACTGCTTGACAGAGGCACAGAAAAATGATAGGCATAGTTTTTATTCAAACTAAAGGGGTGGCGAAAGCCACATAACTATGGGCTAGGCTTATAAATGCCCTTGGGCAGATAGCCTAGTATGAACCTATGAACCTATGAAAACTTCAGGAAAATAAGTTAAAAGTGTTTTACGATGTGCTATAAAAAAGTAAATTTTAGTGCAGAAGGCAGGCACAATGTCTAAAGCTAGGCATTTTCTTATTGTCTGGAAACAGAAATAATTACTAGGTTCGAAATATAAAAAGTGTTAATTGTTTTACAACTTCCAGTTCTAGGCAAACATCTGAGAGATAAGTATTTTTCACAGAGAAATGTAAAATTCTGTTGGAATCTGTTAGCCTGGGAACTAAAGGCAGGTAACAAATAGTGATGTCACACAGCTAACCCAGCAGTAACACAGTCTTTCAACTTTTCCCGGTTAGGGGTCGCCACAGCAGAACTCCGGTCCGCTCAAGATTGGCAGTGGATTTTTAAGGTGCAGAGTTGCCTACCTGACACCCAACCTTCAAAGAAGGCACGCTCATTTACACTCGCACCTACCTACATGTCTTTAGTGTTACTTGACCGTGGGGAAGGCATGCAGACTCCACACAGAAGGTGCTCCAGCTGAGAGTCGAATGGGAGAACCTCTTGCTATGAGGCAACAATGCTAATCGCTGCACCACTATGGCATTACAGCTAACCCAGAAGTAATATTGGAGTGGCCTCTACAGTGTCACTAAATACATATGCAAGTACTGTAAGAGCTTAAATATCTCTAAACAAACCAGACACAATTAATAGATTTAGATATATTTAAGACTTGCTAACCCAGCAGTAATGTGCATTATTAATTTAAGAACTATTTCAGAGAATGTGCCTGGGCATTTTTGTATCTTGTCTTGGACCTAGCAAGAACATCCACTCATCTGCATTTGCATTGCTTTGTAAGCAAGACTTAGGGCATAGTATTATTTTAGATACAGATAGGAATATAGTAAAGATTAGTTTAGATGTTTTCTGTATTTATTTGAGAATGTTCTGCAATGTTGTTTTAAAATATTTCCTGTGATTTTGAACTCTGTAGTCACTGTGTTGAGTTATTGAATATTGTTCTGTTCTTTTATTATTTATTATTAAATATATCCAAATCTTTTAATTGTGTCTGGTTTATTTAGAGATATTTAAGCTCTTACAGTACTTGCATATGTATTTAGTGACACTGTATAGGCCACCCCAATAGCCTTAGTCTTGGTCACACTTACCATTTGGATAATAATAGTAATATTACAAAGTAGGATTGGACAAGGATATGTTTGAGGGTAGTGTGACAGCGGTGAGGTCTGCAGTGGGAGTGATGGATGTATTTAAGGTGGAGGTGGGATTACATCAAGGATCAGCTCTGAGCCCTTTCTTATTTGCAATGGTGATGGACAGGTTGACAGACGAGATCAGACAGGAGTCCCCGTGAACTATGATGTTTGCAGATGACATTGTGATCTGTAGTGAGAGTAGGGAAAAGGTGGAGGAGACCCTGGAGAGGAGGAGATATGCTCTAGAGAGAAGAGGAATGAAGGTCACCAGGACTAAGACTATAAGGAATATATGTGTGTGAATGAAAGGGAGGACAGAAGAATGATGAGGATGCAGGGAGTAGAGGTGGTGAAGGTGGGTGAGTTTAAATACTTGGGATCAACAGTCCAGAGTAATGGTGAGTGTGGAAGGGAGGTGAAGAAGAGAGTACAGGCAGGATGGAGTGGGTGGAGAAGAGTGTGAGGAGTGATTTGTGACAGACGAGTACGAGTAAGAGTGGAAGGGACGGTCTACAAGAGGGCAGTGAGACCAGCTATGTTATACGGGTTGGAGACAGTGGCACTGACAAAAAGGCAGGAGTCAGAGCTTGACATGGCAGAGTTGAAGATGTTAAGATTTGCACTGGGTGTGACGAGGATGGACAGGATTAGGAATAAGTATATTAGAGGGTCAGCCCAGGTTGGAAGGTTTCGAGACAAAGCCAGAGAGGCAGATTACATTGGTTTGGACATGTGCTGAGGATGGATGCAGGGTATATTGGGAAAAAGATGCAAAGGATGAAGCTGCCAGGTAACAGGAAAAGAGGAAGGCCTAAGATAAGGTTTATGGATGTGGTGAGAGAGAACATGCAGGTGGTTGGTGTGACAGAGCAAGATGCAGAGGACAGGAAGAAATGGAAACAGATGATCTGCTGTGGTGACCCCTAATGGGAGCAGCGAAAAGAAGAAGAAGAAGAAGAAGAAGACACAGTAGGATTGGACACCCTTTGGTAAGGGCCTTATAGTAGCTGATAAGTAAGGGTGGCTTGTGGCAGCTAGTACTACCTTGGCTCTACCTCAATCCAATGAAATTATGTTTCAGCAAAATGTAATTAGGTGAGCTCTGTTTCGTGAAAGTGCATTTTTGCCAAAATGCACTTTCACAAAAAGTCACCTTAGCTAACAGCAAACGGGGATGTTGCTTAGATCACGGCACAGTGGGGATAAGGGAATATTCCCTTTTCCCCACTGTAGTGTGATCTCAGAGTGAGAATATAAAAGTGGCAGAGGCATGGGGGTTGCAGCTCCCCACATGGCTGGCAGTGGAGTTTGCCCATGCATAAATATGGTTAGTGTTGTGTTTTTTTTATTTTTTGTTTCCATTTAATTTGTTTTTCACAAAAGTGCATTTTGGCAAGAGTGCACTTTCACAAAAAACAGCTTTCATTTTTACGTTTCGTTGAAATGTAATTTTGATTGGTCAAAGTAGACCCACTACCTTATAGTCTGGGCAGAATGGGGTATAGTTAGTAAACCTGTACCAGTCTTTCCCAGGTGTGTGTGTGTGTGTGTGTGTGTGTGTGTGTGTGTGTGTGTGTGTGTGTGTGTGTGTGTGTGTGTGTGTGTGTGTGTGTGTGTATGTGTGTGCGTGTGTGTGTGTGTGTGTGTGTGTGTGTGTGTGTGTGTGTGTGTGTGTGTGTTTGATCCTGTTTATTCTGATGAAGTGCTTGAATTTCAAGCATGAAAGTGCTTAATAAATTTTGGTTTGGGATTTTTTGCCTGGGGTTATGTGTCTTTTGTGCAGCTGGTAGAATTTGTTCTTAATAGTTATTTGGTGCCTCCAGTTTTTTGCTGTTTTTTTTCTTTGTGTGTGTGTGTTTGTATATCAATCAAATCTCAAAGTGTGTGTGTGTCAGCTACTTGGGGCAGGAACACAAAACACTGGTTGCATAGAGAGGGTGCTAGATGTCTTAGCTTGGCCACTCGGCTGAGATCTTAACCCTATAGCTGTGTCAGTGAGGAGTCTTATTGGGGATCTGGAGAAAGAGGGAGAAACTAGCCCCCGATAAACTGTGATTGTGTGCTCTTACGGGAAATTGTACTTTACTGTGTGTGCACTTGTCATCTTCACTGGTGCTAGTGGTGAGGATTGAGGCTCCTTGATTACTGGGCCAGTGCAGGGGTGTCACAACCCATATGACATAAAACAACTTTTTATGCTTTCTTTTAACATATTCTTTACTTCTTTTCATATAATGCATATATTTAATCACATCCATGATTATTTATCCACTTCTTTTATCATTTTGAAACATTTTCTTTAGATAGTTTTCCCCATAACTATTTTACTCTTTTATATTTCAAAAATACATGTTCTATAGTTTCTTCTTCTTAACAATGTAAACATATTATAGCACTTTTCTTTTCATATGGCATATTTCCCTTTACTGGCAGTTTATCTATTATCAGTCTCCACAAAAAAAAAAATGACATTTTACTTTCTGATTACACCATTTGCTTCTTATTTTCTTACCTTTATTTTTTTATCTGTTAGATTTTCCTATGGTTTTACATAATAATGATTTGTAATTACATTCTTATACCATACTTTACCATCTTTTTCTATATCATCAGTTTTTTTGTTTCCACGAAAATGTTTTCATTTTATTTTTCATTTATACACTTTTTTTTCTCTTTTACTCTTTTTTGCCATACCACAAATTTATCATCCTTACATTTAAACAATTTTACTACTTATCTGTCATCTTTTTCATTTATCTAATTTAACATTTTGTATGAATTTAATGAAACAGCATATACCAATGGGTTAATTACCCTAAACCTCCTTCCTGTTTATTTAAATGCAAAACTTCTGTTTTTATCAGGTTTAATCTGGAACCAAATATAAATGAAAACATGCCTGCAATGATTCCTTTTCAGATACTATTGCCAACATAAGTACAGTTACTAAGTGTGCCATTTTCCCCATCAGTACTGAATTTATCAAATAAGTCTTTTTTTCTGAATGATAATTTATATGTTGTCCAGAAAAGACATGTTTGCTTTTGTTTCTTCTATTGTTTTTCCCATTGAATTCTATTTACATTCTTATTTCCAAATTTTATACCCAACACAGAAATGTCATTCATTGTAAAATATATCTTTACTGTATCACCTAAACCTTTACTTTTGTCTTTATTTAAAGTCATCCCTATCACTTCTAGACACTCATTTGTTCAAATTATTACTTCTTTAATCATTTTTTTTTGCAATTATTATAATATTATCTGCATATGTTTACAGAACTGGAATTCTTAACCCTTTAGGTGTTATATACTCTGCCTCTTTCATTTCACAATTTATTTCACATACTATCACATTCATAACTAGTGAAAAGGGTATACAGCTCATTAGACATCCTTGTCTTATACCACTCTTTATGTGTACCTCTTGGCTTAATCACCCATTTACAAGTATTTTACTTTATTATTACTGTGATGATAGGGGGTACTGCTAGACATGTCTGGAGAAATAGGGCAGAGGATTTGTAACATATGCCAGCACAAATATTTTGTAAATAATTATATGTCATTTGTATATCAAACTTATTTGTACAGATGCTTGTGCTGAAAATGCACTTGTGAGATTTTGTTGTGTTGAAATGTATAACAGTGTACCCTGCTGGAAGGAAAAGCTTTGTACATGCATTATTGCAACTGTTTAAATGTATACAATTTTAACAGCATATACTGGAAGTGAAGATGTTAATCTTAATCCACCTAACTTTGTAAAATATTCTTGAAATTAAATTACTTTATGGGTTAAGCCATAAACATGTTATTCCACAGTTTTGAATGGAGACAGAGATACAATGTCTGTGTTTTATGGTTTTATGATTTCTAGGAGATCTGAGCAAAGCTCTATCTGTGTGTATAGTAAAACATAGGTCCTATACCCTAGCAGCTTCTAGGGTTGGCGAGTACGGGAAACAGAGTCAGATGATAGGATGTGATGTCATTGTGTAATCAACTCTGAAATAATAGATATTAGTAGGAAACTGCTCTCAGCATTCTGTATTCTGTCTTGGATCTGACAACAAGGACCACTCAGCCAAATCATCTTGTCTTACTCTATTCAGTAAGTAACCTAACTAGGGAACAGTAATTCTTTTAGATTAGTCAGGAAAATATAGTGAGATTAGAAATACTATTTTTGTATAACTCTGTGAAACTTTCCATCGGTGTTCTTTTTAATATCTCCTGAGTCTAAAACTCTGTTGTTTACTGTAAATAGATATTTAGTATTTTTCATTTTCTTTTATTATTTATTATTAAATATATTTAAAGTTCTCATTGTGACTGGTTCTTTCATAATATATTTAAGCTTTGAGAGTATTTGCACATATTTATTTGGCGATAACGTTGCCCACTACTGAAAGCCTGGCTCTTTTATCAACATACAATTGTATTAATATTAATTTCACTCAGTATAAGTGAATACTCTTTTAAAAAGCCTTATAGTAACTGACTGGTGGCAGTGAATCTACCTTATAGTCTGGACAAAGATGGTAGATCAGGTAATCTGTGCCAGCCTTTCCCAGATGTATGAGTGTGTGTGTGTGTGTGTGTGTGTGTGTGTGTGTGTGTGTGTGTGTGTGTGTGTGTGTGTGTGTGTGTGTGTGTGTGTTAAAATTAAATCTCAAAGAGTGTGTGTGTCAGCTACTTGGGCAGGAACATGAAACACTAGTTTCACAGAAAGGGTGCTGGAGGACTTGACTTGGACACTTGGCTGAGGACCTAACCCTACAGCTGTGCTTGTGGGGAGTTTTATTGAGGGCTTGGGGAGAGACAGAGAGAGAAACCCAGATCTCAGGCTGCGTCTTCCCTGTGTGATCTTAATGGAAACTGTGCTTGATGCAGAGAGGTTTGCATCTGGAAATACTGAGAGTATTCAGTTCTATTCCAAGTGACTGTCCCAGTGTCAGTGGTGAGGATTCAGGATCCTTGATTACTGACCCAGCGTGGGGCCATCACAATTACTATAAGCTGACATACATAATTTCCAGACTTTCTCACTTATATTACGTTTTTTCATTATTACCTATAATTTTCATGTCCAGTTATATCAAATGCTTTATTCAGGTCTTTTATCATGATTTTCACTGTTTCTTTTCTATTTATATCATACACAGTTTCTCTAACTGTCATTAATAATTCTTGGCAGCCATTCTCCTTTATACTGTACTATATATACTATCTTCCTTAATATTTTACATTTTAGTTTCAAATCTCTTTTGTATTATTTTTATGAAGATCTTATAATCATTATTACTCAATACTATCAATTTTCAATTTTTTAGTTGCCTTCTATCTTTCTTCTTCCTTCTTTCATATGGATTTAAGTATTCCACTACATAATTCATTATACATAAAACATTCCTTTAACCATTCATTCAAAATTAAAAAAAATATTTTTTGCCAATCCCTCAATTTTTTTATAAACTTCATACTCTATTTCATCTGATCCTGCAGATGAATCTATATTTACTTGTCCTAAGAATTTATTTAGCTCATTTAAAAAAATCTGCTTTCCCAACTCTTTATTCTCCTTTTCTGTTAACTTTTTTACATTCCATGTTTTAATTTACTACCTTATTTTTTCTTTAAACATTTCTTGTACGTTTATTTATTTATTTATTTATTTATTTATTTATTTATTTATTTGCATTTGTTTATCGGGATGGTCCAGCTGGGCCAGAAATGCCCGTTTTCAGTGATGTCCCAGGGAGAAAAGCTCCACATGTAAGACAATTCACATACAATACAGAATCTACATTAATAAAGACCTTTAGTACATATTTACAGCTTATACAATTGGTGAAAAAACACAAATAATCATTCTCAAATCAAAGATATTATAGAATGAATACAGTATATACATGAGAACATTCCATATGAGTAGTTTTCATCTAGAAAATGTTATGTAGGACACCTCATGCAGTGGGTGAAAGCAGATATAGGAATTAATTAGAGATTAGGTACTTAAACTTTTCACATGTTTAGGAGGTGTAATAGCTGAGTGATAGGCTATGCAAGTCCTGTTGCAGGACTCAGCAAAGTTGGTGGATATAGTTGCAGATATAAGTGGTGGTATGATATTGAGGTAGACTGTGAGAGCACCTGAATGTCTCACCTGGTTCAATGGTAGGTCTATAAGGGTTAGGAAGAAAAGGAAGTAGACAGGACGGAGCAATGGTAGGACAATGAGGGTTAGTAGAAGAGGGAAGTGGACAGGATGGAGTGATGGAGTAAGTAAAAAGACAGCTGGATGTGAAAGGAGGATGCCAGAGTAGTGGAGTGTGGGTGAGAATAGTTGTGATGGCTGAAGTTAGGTTATATGAGATATGGTGTTAGCACATGTGCACAGCCAAGATGAGGAGAGGAGTTGTTTCAGAGATGTCTTGAAGACAGTTACTGAGCAGGTGGATCTAAGTGTTGGGGGGGGGGGGAATTCCAAAGTTCTGCAATGGTAAAGGAGTAATGCATCTGGCCAGCCAAAAGTTTGGGTTTTTCTACATTTACAAGCAGTTGGTTGTTGGATCTGAGTGGTTTGTTAGGATGGTATAAAGTAAATATAGAAGATAGAGCAGGATGGATTATGAATGAGTTTGTGAGCTGTAGTTAGTTCGATAAAGGTGAGATAGTTGGGGAGTTGGAGCCATTTTAGTTTGCGTAATGATAAGCAGTGGTGGGATGAGTAGGAAGCATTAGTTACAAATGTAGCAATTTTGCTGTAGCGTGAATCTAGTTTGGACTTTTGAGAAGACTGAATGTTGGTGAGGAGGGAGGAACTGTATAAAAGAGAGGGTAACAGAAAAGAAGATGCAAGGGAAAGTCAGGCTGATGTACTGAGTAGATGTTTGTGTTGGTAGAGAGTACCATGCTATTGATGTGTCTTTTTGACATTGTACGAATGTGAGGTTTTCATTTATGATGACATCTAGGAGTTTTGTGTTAGGTACAATGTCGATGGTTCTCTTTTGTAGGGGTGTGGACTTTTGGGGGGCAAAGATTACGAGTTTAGTTTTGTTGGAGTTCAGGGCAAGAGGATTATTAGATATCCAAATTTCACTGGAGGTGAGGGTGTTTTGGTTGAGTTGGTGTAGTTCTGAGAAGTTGTTTGCAGCACAGATGATAGTGGAGTCATCTGCATACTGAATGACTGAGCCTTCGGAGAGTGTGGTGTGGAAGTTATTGATAAATATGTTAAACAGAAGTGGCCCTAAAATGGAGCCTTGAAGAACACCAGTGGTGGTGTTTAGGAAAGGGGTGTAAGAGTTTTGCCATTTACTTGATTGTTGCCTGTTAGTAATGTAATTAGTGTACCAGTTTAGAGTTTGAAGTGAGGTACCTATGTTAGGCAGTTTTGTTAGAAGAAGAGAGTGGGATATAGTATTGAAAGCTTTAGAAAGATCAAGAAATAGTCAAGATACAATATTACCATCGTCACGGGCTCAGTTGACAGTGTCCATGAAGGATATGAGGGCAGTGGTGGTACTATGTCTTGGCCTAAATCTGTGTTGGGTGGGGTAGAGGATGTGGTTGTGAGTCAGATGGTGAAGAAGTTTAGAATTAATACATTTTTCCAGAATCTTAGAAATGAGTGATAGTATAGCAATGGGGTGGAAGTTGGTGGTGTCTATGTTGGGGTCCCCCTTGTGTAGAGGGAGGATATAAGCATTTTTTAGATGATGGGCAAGTATGCTGATAGGGTAAGTGATTGAGTTGGCTGAGATTTGCAGGTATTTGGCGGGTATATTGTCAGGGGCATCTGTGCATGGTTTGAGTTATAGAAGCAATCTTTTAATAGCCAAGGTGGGTATAGGTGACAGATTAAAGTTCGGAATAGAGGGTGTACTGGTGTTAGCTGTGGAGAGATCTGTGGTGGACAAGTTGATCTTAGGAAAGGTAGCAGTTAAATTGGTTATAGTATTTATGAAATAGGAGTTGAATGTTGCAGCAATTTCAATGGGTGTTTTATTTGGGTCTGGGCAAGGATTATTATGACAGCCTGGGTTTAATATAAATTTGAGAGAGCTCCAGAATTTCTTTGGGTTTTGCTTGTGTTGATTTTGTAATGTAAGGCAGTGTTCTTTTTTTTTGTAGTACTATGCACGTAACCTGGTTTCAGAGCAGTTTGTATTGGGTGAGGTCAGATGGGTTTTTGTTTTTTTTTGCCAGATTTTCCATGATTTTTCCCTGCATTTCATGAGATACTTAGTGCATCTTGTTAGCCAACTGGCATGCTTGGCTTTAACTCCCTTTTGTCTAAGGGGAACGAGATTGTTTAGTAAGCTGAGGAAGGATGGGTTGAAGAACTCAACTGCCTCATCAAGAGGAAGTTATTTTAGTGCATTGAAGTTGATGCTAAGCAACCTTTGGATAAATCTAGATGGACAGAACTGGGATTCATCTCTGGTAACCCTGTACTGATGTTTATTAATTGTTGTACATTCACATTGTATAAAGGCTGGTAAGTGGTCACTTATACTATTGGAGTGTGTACCAGTGAACATGATCTTATTTGGGTCAAACACTAAAATCCAGTCTAGGATTGAGCCATTAGTATTAATTTTTTAGGCCTGGTTATGGTGTTAACTGGCTGGCTGAACTTAAATAGATTAATATTGCAGTTAGAGTAGTGTGGGGATATGTCTAGCCAGTTAATATGTACATCTCCCAGTATGATAGTCTCATTTTTTATGTTAGTAGATGCCCAGACAAGGATTTCCTCAAGAATTGGGATGTTATTGTCTGGGAGAATATAAATGACTATCACACAGAGGTTTTTGCAATTATTCATTTTAAGGAAAGAAACTGGAAATGTGGCTGTGGAGAACTGTGGGATGGGTTTTATATATGTGACAGTAGTGAAGGACATGGGCTGTATTAGAGAGATGCCTCCACCTTTTTTTCAGGATCGGTCAGCCCTATGACAGGCAAAATCTGGGAGAAGAAATTCTGTGTCCTTAATATAAGGTTTTAGCCATGTTTCAGTTGTGGCAATAATATCAGCTTTGTTGTGGGCTATCCATGCATGGAAGTCAGGTATTTTATTTCTGTTGCTTTGTAGGTTAATTGCAGTGAAGTTTAATGATTTATGGGAGTTGGGGGGTTGCAGAGGAGAGGAGATGGCACCTGGGTTGGGATGTATGTCTCTGCATACTGATAGGTTTGTTACAGGATATGGGAGAGTAGTGTATTCTACTTTCCATTTTACTTTGATTGGATAATTTAGAGAGAAAATATTATTGATGTGGTGATGGTGGGGGAAGATTTTTACTCTGGTACTTAATAATATGTGTGTGTTTTAAAGGCTGGCTGAAATTTGTGAGAAGGAAGTGGTGTGTTCAGATTGTATGGGGAGAGAGGATAATGGACAGTGGGAGGAAGAGATAGAAGAATGATGTAAAGAGGTTAGATGTAGAAGGATATTGAAAGAGAGTGATAAGGTAAGTAGAGTAGTGATAGTAGAGATGGACATTGTAATATGGGATGTGGGTGACTAAAGGAGTGAGAATTAGTGTGCAATAGAGAGATGTGGTGGTGAAGAAGAGGTTGTACTGATAGACTAATGAGGTGAGTTAAGATGTTGGTTATGTGTGAGTTTGGTTGGAAGTGTGGCTAATGGTGTAATGTGAGGGGAAGTGAAAAGGTTAGTGGTGTAATGAGAGAGGAATTGGAGGGGATAATTGGGTGGTGGAGTAGGGTAGGAGCTAGGTTACGTATAAATGTAATTGATGTGGGGGGTGGATGGGAATGGGGGTAGGGCAGGGGACTGGAGTGACCCGAGCGCAGCAAGGGTGAATGGAGTGGGTTGAAAATAACTGTGGAGTTGCTATCTGGAAAGAAAACTATCAGTAAGGTAGGAACTCTGGAGGGGGAGCAGAAGGTCTAAGTATTTAAAAATGGCGAAGCAGCTCAGGGGAGGAATAAGTAAACTCTCAAATGGTAGAGGGAGGGAATAGACAGGATTGACAGGGCTGGGAATCTTACAATAAGATTATGTTAGGAGACCAAGAGAAATGAGGAGAGGCTAAGAGCCAGGGCTTGGAGAAAGCTGTGAGAAAACAGGTTTGACAGGGCTAGGAAACTTACAATAGAATTTTGTTAGGCGAACAAGAAAAGGGGGTGGAGGCTATGAACCAGGACTTAGAGAAAGCTCTGAAAAGAGCAAAACAATCAATCAGCTAGCCCAGGTTAGTACCTAAAGGTGTCTGTTTATCTATGTGAACTCAAAAGCAGATTTAGTAGAGCATCAGGGCAACAGAATATAAAATAAATGTAAAGCTTTGAGAAACTGCATATATTTGTTACAATAAATGGGAGAATAAAATATAAGAATATAAAATAAATGTAATATATAAAATAAAACATAAGAATATAAAATAAATGCAAAGTTTTGGAAAAATGTATATATGTGTTACAATAAATGGGAAGGAAAAGGGGGGATTGCAAAAGTGTGCACAGCAGAAGAATCAGTAGAAGCATCACCAAGAAGATTATAACAGACCTACACTGTCCACAGTCTTTTGATAAAAGTAGGACTTGTAGTAGCTTTTACTGTTGTGTACGGTGTTCCACTCTCTGTGTACTTGTATGCAGGCAGCTGCTACAGTTTTTTTTTTTTTGTTTTGTTTTGTTTTTGTTGGACCTTTGAATGTGTTTAAGGGAACTTCTCATAGTCGCTGATAAAAGTAGGACTTGCAGTATCTTGTACTATTGTACTGTAAAACAACTGTGTTGTACTACATATTGTACTGGACTATTCATAATATTTTCCTGAGTTCTTTCTATTTCTCTGTTTTCATTAATTCACTCATTACACTACCATCTTGCTTTACTAATCTGCTTAAGTAATTCAATTCTTCTTCCTTTTTCCTTGTAAAAAAATATATTTGCTTTATTAACAGTTGAATTTTTTCTTGGTTTCTTTCATATAATTCTTTTTCTTTGTCAAAGTACTTTCTATCATTATGTTCTAAATCTTCCAGTGCATCGTAATATCTTCTTTTATATTTTTCTTCTCTACTTTTCTCAAATCATATTGCAACTGTAAAAAAAAACATTTTTTATATTTTTCCTTAAATATCATGCATTGTTCAGACCAATTTTGATTAAATGTTTTATAGTAATATTATCTTTCCATAACTGTAGTACTAATCTCTTTCTTTCTTCATGCCATGTTTCTCATTTATTCTGATTATTCATTTTGTCTATTTTTATATGTTCCTTGTTTTCCTTTAACTCTAGCCATATTGCAAGATGATCAGAAAATCCTGTTTCAGCTATCTCCCCTGTTCCTGTAACTAAACCTTCTGATACTATAAAATAATCTTGCTCAGTTCCATACATATCTCTTTTGTAAGTCCATGAATTTTTGTCCCAGAGTTTTAACTTGCTACATCTCATAACCTATAACACTATCCTTATATCATTTCCTTACCTTTTATGCTTGCCTCTTAAATCATAATTAAAGTCTCATATTATAATATTCATATTTATCAATACATAGGCTAAAATCAGATGAAAAATACTTTCCCTATTTTTGCAATTAATAAAAGCATATGATGTTATAACTCTATATATTTGTTCTTTCTATGTTAAATCTACAATGGTTAATCTTCCCATTTTGCTAAAGTTACATCTAACAACTTTACCATATTTCTACAGAATACAGCTATTCCAGAACATCTCTCATTTATCAAACTCCAGATTATCTTTCCTCCCCATAGTTCCTTCTTCATTTGTTAAAAATGTTGTGTCTTCTAATATAATTACATCTCTAGCACACATATTACACCACATCAAAATCCCTGTTCTAACTATTTTTTAATACAATTCACATTTACAGAAAACACTCAAACATTTTCATTTTCTCTTTTCCTTAAATTCATGGTTTAATAAGTTCATAGTTAATTATTGCTCTAGCTTGCTTAATATGCCATTCTAAGTCTAGTCCATTTCCCTCCCAAATGTGAGACTCAAACATTGTACTTTGTGTTTGTGAGTCGGGCACCTTAACCAGTATACCAACTCCCAAACATTAGCTGTATATATTATTTTTCATACATTTCCTTTGTTTTTTTTTTTTCATTTTGTATTTTTTCCGTATTTTACCTTTTTACCAATATTTTTCCATTACTACCTCCCAATTTATGTCTTCATTATTTATTTCAGAACTTTTGTCCATGATCTCTTTATTATTTTTTCTCATCAAATTTTTCGTCTAATTCTACTACTTCGAACATTTCTTCTCTTTTTCCATTTTTTTCTTCTTCACTTTCCTTTTCCTTACTCTTATTTTCATTTTAGCAATCCATCCCTAAATGTACAATTTTGTTGCATTTATAACATTTCAATTCACAGTTTTGCCTCATGTCCTATTTCCCCACAAATATAGCATTTTCTTTTACACCGTTACTTACCAAATATCCTTCTTTTCCAAAAAAAATACATATTTTAGGTTGCCCCCACAACACCTCTATTCCCTTTCACATTTATCATGCTTGCCATATGCATAATTTTTTAGTCTTTTTATTTGTTTCTATTTTAACACAGAAATGCAACCCCATCCAATCCCTAGTCCACAAACCCCTTCTATCATACTCTTTTGCAATGTTTTACAAAGTTTCTCTTTCACCTCTGTTTGAAATTCTACATTAATTTTCTTTTTGTTTCCCTGTAAATACATTTATCATGTAAAGGCACCATGAGTTGCAGAATTTATTCTTTTCATAGTTTCCGAGAAACATTATCCATTGAAAAGCAGTTTCAAATATAATGTCAAAAATGTCTCTCTTTTAAATAAAAATAAATGTCCTTACCTCATGTGGTTTTACAACCAAAGTAGCTGTTAAGCCAACATCATGGCAGATAGGTTCAGTGCTAACTTTACCCCTCTCTCACCCCCTAAAGTACCCATCTCTATACTGCAAGAAAGCAAAGTTCCTGTAATCATGGCTGTACAGGTAAAAAACACACTCTCCAAAGCCAAGAGCACAGCATCCATGGGACCTGACAACATCCCAGGCTGCGTTCAACATGAACTACAGAACGAACTGGCACTCCACTTAAGTACCATGTTCAATCATAGCTTCACCTCAGGCTTTGTGCCCACTGAATGGTGCACGTCAATGGTTATCCCACTCCACAAAAGGGGAGCCACCACAGACCCTGGGAACTACAGCCCCATCAGCCTGATGAGCCTGGTCTGCAAGGCAATGGAACATATCATTATGACATTGATAATCTTCAAACTCTGGACCCTACCCAGTTCGGGTTTGTAAAAGGCAGATCATGTCACCTAAACCTGATGGACTTCTTTGAAGTGGTCAACGAAGTCGTAGACGAGGGTAAGGTGGTTCACACAGCATATCTAGATCTCGCCAAGACTTTCAACACCATCCCCTACTCTGGAATTATAGATAAACTCACTAAACTAAGTATAAATCCCTATGTCACAAGATGGGTTAACTTGCTCACTGACAGAACCCACAATGTGAAAGTAGCAGACTCTAAATCCAACTTCAGACCAGTGACAAGTGGAGTACCACAGGGTTCAGTCCTGGGTCCTCTCCTGTTTGGTATCTACTTCTCTGAAGTACATACTAACACAGAAGGTCTTTGGCTAACTAAGTTCACAGATGACTGCAAACTAGTAGCCATAATCGAAACTTCTAACGATGTGGACATCCTACATCAGATCACTGCAAACTAGGAGCCATAATCAAAACTCCTAATGATATGGACATCCTACAAAAGGGCCTCACTGACACAGATGCCTGGTGTCAAAGCCATGGCATCAAGCTCAATGCCAAAAAGTACATTGTCATCCCTTTTGGTAAAAACTCTGTACCCATGAACTACCACATAGGCGATAGTCTACTTAACACCAAAAGTGTGATAAGAAACCTTGGGACACAGGCGGACAGTAGTCTTTCCTTTGATAATCACATCGCCACAGTAGTCAGGAAATCCTTCTACATGGCACACCTCATCACAAAAGGTTTCTCATCCGGGAAAAAAGAGGTCATTGTTCCCCTCTACTCATCACTCATTAGACTCATTATAGAGTACAACACCCCTTTTGGAATATACCTCACAAGACATCTACAACAATTGGAAAGGCCACAGAAATACCTCACAAAGAGGATTACTGGCCTCAAAAAGATGCCCTACGCAGACCGTCTCAAACAAATCCAGCTTTACTCTGTCGCATATCGCCTACTCAGAGGCGATCTCTGCCTAACATACAAAGATATGTCAAAGCCAGAGCTGTTGGACATGCTCCACTTAAAGAAATCCCAATCCCTGAGCAACACGCTCTAGAGACGTAAACCTTGTCACCACATGTGATGATAGGGGAGAGATGGGCGAAGGCTGCCAGCCACGTCAAAAAGAATTTGATATATAATTCAGGCATTTGTAAATAAATGTAAAAATACAGGCATGTTTCTTGAGTGTAAAAGAATACTGTGAAATGTGAAATTGCAAAATATGTGACAACATTGCACTCTACTGGCCAGTGAAGCATGTTGTGAACTTTTCATGTTAGAATTTTACTCCAGTGTGTCTGGATGAAGGTTTCATGCCCATTGTTTTAAGGCTAAAGTTTATGACCAGAATTTAGATGTGGAATGTGCTTTATTGCTCTGGTTTCTGTTAGACTATACATGTGAAATGCCTTGTATTGTTGTACGTTTCTGAGCAGGTGTTAGATCACTAAATAATGCAGTTTGTGGCCTGAGAACTCAGACCAGGTGTTAAGATGACACAATATGAATACTGGGAAAACCTAAGTGTCCAAAATGATGTAATTTGGGAGGGCCTTAGAGACATGTTTGTTAGTAATGTTTAAATACTATTTCTCACAAGAGACTGAAAGCATTTTGACTTTGGGCATTTAACTCAGCACTTTGCCTTATGCTCACATGTAAGTTTTAGCACTGTGATTTTTTGTAGGAATAGTTAAAGCTAATAAAGATTAATTAGGTATTTTTCTTTGAAATCAGACCTGTCCTACTGTATTATTTTAAGTTTCTGTGTGACCTCTGAACTCTTAGATACCTCTGTGGTGTAGTAGTTTTGTCTTGTGTTTTAATTATTTATTATTAAATATTTTTTAAATCTTCTACCTGTGGCTGGATTATGTAGAAATAAATTATGCTTTAGAGTACATTATATATTTATAGAGTTTATTGTCCAAGCCCTTCCAATAAGCCTAGACTGAATAGTCACGTTACCACTGGATAATAATATTGCACAGTAATAATTGGACACCCTGTTAATGGCCTTTTAGTAGCTGATATTATTAGCTGAGTGGTGGCTGGGATTACTATGGTATGTGGCATACAGATGTCCATGGAGGCAAGGTGGGGATCCAAAGATGAGGGAGCCAGTAAGTGGGAAAGACAAAATGCCAACAGTGGGTTGTCTTGAGACAACAGGGGTATGGAACTACCATCCTGCAGATGTTCTGAGAGGGAAGGAGTTGGATGAGGCAGTAATATCTACTTATGCAGTTACATGCAGTGAGGCTGGGAGACAAGCATGTGGGTCTGGTAGACTGGGGGAGACCCAGACAGACTGCATACTTGCAGCCAGGACTGCTGAGTTGGTACTTTAGGGAGTGAGCCAACGCTGTAGCAGTGAGACTGAATGTGAGCCACAGCTGCTTGTGGGTACTGATGTTCCCTTTGGACAGGGTGACTGCAAAGGTAGAGGAGAGTAGTAGTACCCAGGCTGACAGTGAGGCACCACTGTCAGAGGATGGCAGACTTCCTGTGGAAGGGAAGCTGGGAAGGGTTATAAGGAGAGACTTGAGACAGGCTCAGCTCTCAGACCCTACATTGCAAGGCCTGAAGAAGGTAGCTAGGGAGGCACCTGATTCTCAAGGGAAGAGGGAATCTGTATACTGGGACAAAGAGTTACTATACAGAAAGTGGACCCTGAGAGAGGGCTAGAAGGTGAGACAGTACAACAGTTGGTAGTGCATAGAGCTTACCATCTGGTGCTTCTAGCCATAGCCCATGATATCCCCTTTGCAGGTCATATGGGCATAAAATGTAAAAAGAGGCATATTATGCAAAACTTCTATTGGCCTGGAATTTCCAGAGATGTAACAGGGTACCGCAGGACCTGTGAGCAGTGCCAAAAGGTAGGCAAGGCAGGAGACAAGGTGAGAGCTCCTTTGATGCCTTTACCTGTGATTGAGGAACCGTTTTAGAGGGTAGCTATTAATATTGTGGGTCCTCTGAGTACCCCAAGTTCCACAGGGAAAAAGTATATCCTAGTGATTGTATATTATGCTACATGATACCCAGAGGCAGTGGCTTTGTCCTCCATTGAGGCCGAGAAGGTGGCAAATGCTTTGCTAGAGATTTTCAGCAGGGTAGGTTTCCCAAAGGAAATACTGTCTGACAGAGGTGCCAATTTTATGTCAGACCTGCTGGCTTGTCTGTGGAAGTCCTATGGGGTGAAGCACATGAAGACCACCCCCTACCATCTCCAGAATAATGGTCTTGTTGAGAAGTTAAACTCTACAATCAAGTCCATGCTACAGACATTTGCAGATCAGTTTAAGAGGGAGTGGGACAAATATTTGCCCCATCTGTTGTTTGCTTAAAGAGAGGTTCCCCAGGAATCCACAGGTTTTTCATCCTTTGAGTTGCTGTATGGGCATAGGGTGAGGGGACCTCTAGATTTAATTCGAGATGAGTGGGAAGGTGAGTGTGAGTCTCACAAGGAGTCTGTTGTGGCATATGTCCTGAACCTCAGGACAAGGCTTAGGGAACTCATGGGCCTGGCCTAGGAGAACCTGGTAAAAGCCTAACAACAGAAAAAGGTGTGGTATGACAGGAATGCCCAAGCTAGGGAATATGCTGTAGGGCAGCAGGTGATGGTTCTCATTCCTGTCAGACACAACAAGTTGCAAGCAGCTTGGGCTGATGTTAACTACATGGTGGAAGGGCTAGGCAGACGGCAGGGCACAAATTGTACCATGTTATGATGAAACCTTATCATGATAGGGAGGCCCTTGTGCTGAGCATTTGCAGTGGACTGTATGAGGAGTCTGAGAGAGATCTTGTGACTGATCTCCTCAATGAGGCTTGGGCTAACACCTCGGTGGAAGGGGTAGCAATGTCCCAGCAGCTATCTCTGAGCAGTGTTGGAGGAGTTTGGGGGCATTTTCAACAGGAAACCAGGGAGCACCCACCTGGTGCAGCACCAGGTGGATACAGGACCCCAAAGGCCTATCAGGCAGGCCCCTTATAGGGTGCCTGAGAAAGTCAAACAGACTCTGAGGGAGGAGGTACAGGAGATGTTGGAACTAGGGGTGATTCAGGAGTCCAACAGTCCCTAGGTCTTGTCAGTGGTACTGCTGCCAAATAGGGATGGCAGCACCAGGTCCTGTGTGGATTACAGGAAATTAAATAGTCACACAGAGGCAGATGCTTACCCTATGCCTAGGACAGATGAGGCCCTATAGCAGCTGGGTGGAGCTAAGTATCTTACAACCATTGATCTTACCAAGGGTTACTGGCAGGTGCCCTTGACTCCCAGTGCTAAAGAGAAGTAAATAGTGTGGGAAGAAATAGCCAGTGAATTGTTATGGCTAGGCTTGTATAGGCCCTAGGGCTGATAGCCTAGTACCAACCTATGAACCTATGAACCTAAGTCAGCCTTTGTGACTCCTTTTGGTTTGTATGAGTTCACAAAGATGCCCTTTGGGATGAAAAATGCCCAGTGACTTTCCAGAGGCTGGCAGATCATATCTTAGCAGGAGCAGGAGGGTTTGCCCTTGCTTACATGGATGATATTGCTATATACAGCTATTCCTGGCAAGAGCACCTTCAGCATGTTAGGGAGGTGATGGGCAGACTACAGAGGGCAGGGTTGACCATTAAGCTGAGCAAATATCAGGTAGGTATGACAGAGGTCTCCTACCTAGGACATAGAGTGGGGAGTGGTAAGATAAGGCCAGAACCTGCCAAAGTGAGAGCCATTCAGGCATGGCCTGCACCTGTTATCAAAAAGCAGGTGAGGGCATTCTTAGGGACAGCAGGGTACTACAGAAAGTTTTTTCCCAATTATAGTACCATAGCTGCTCCCCTCACAGACCTGACAAGGAAGGACAAGCCAGATAAAATAGTGTGGACCCCAGCATGTGAGCAGGCATTTCAGAAGCTTAAGGAAGCTTTGGGAGGACCCCCTGTGTTAGCCAGTCCAGACTGCAGCAAAGACTTTTGTTGTGCAGGTGGATGCTCCAAACTGTGTGGTGGTGGCTGTACTTAGCCAGATTTCTTCAGAGGGGGAAGAGCACCCAGTGGCTTATTGCGGTCATAGGCTCCAACCCAGGGAGGAATGCTATGCAGTGGTAGAAAAGGAATGTCTAGCCATAGTGGGGGCACTACAAAAACTTCAGCCTTATCTGTATGGAAGAAAATTCACTGTGATGACAGATCACAACCCTCTAACATGGTTAAACAGAGCCTGTCAGCAAAATGCCAAGTTGCTAAGATGGAGTCTGTGGTTGCAAGCATATGATATGTCAGTGCAGCACCACATTGGGAGTAGCAGTGCCAATGCAGCTGGGCTCTCAAGAAAGGGAATGGGGTGAGGTACACCCAGATAGACGTGACACTCTCAAGCAATGTTTCTCAAGGGGCACTTGAAAAACTTGCTTGAGTTCCCCGGGGGGGAGGAGATGTGATGTTAAGGGAGAGATGGGTGAAGGCTGCCAGCCTAGTCAAATATAATTTGATATATAATTCTGGCATTTGTAAATAAATTTAAAAATACACGCATGTTTCTTGAGTGTAAAAGAATACTGTGAAATGTGGAAGTGCAAAATATGTGACAACATTGCACTCTACTGGCCGAGTTTAACATGTTGTGACCCTTTCATGTTAGAATTCGGCTCCAGTATGTCTGGATAAAGGTTTCATGCCCATTGTTTTAAGGCTAAAGTTTATGACCAGAATTTAGATGTGGAATGTGCTTTTATTGCTCTGGTTTCTGTTAGACTATACATGTGAAATGCCTTGTATTGTTGTAAGTTTCTGAGCAGGTGTTAGATTGCTAAATAATGCCGTTTGTGGCCTGAGACTTCAGACCAGGTATTAAGATGATGCAATATGAATACTGGGAAAACCTAAGTGTCAAAAATGATGTAATTTGGGAGGGCCTTAGAGACATGTTTGTTAGTAATGTTTAAATACTATTTCTCACAAGAGACTGAAAGCATTTTGACTTTGGACGTCTAACTCAGCACTTTGCCTTATGCTCACATGTAAGTTTTAGCTGTGATTTCTTGTAGGAATAATTAAAGCTAATAAATATTAATTTTATATTTTTCTTTGAAATCAGACCTGTCCTACTGTATTATTTTAAGTTTCTGTGTGATCTCTGAACTCTTAGATATCTCTGTGGTGTAGTAGTTTTGTCTTGTGTTTTAATTATTTATTACTAAATATTTTTAAAACCTTCTACCTGTGGCTGGTTTATGTAGAGATAAATTATGCTTTAGAGTACATTATATATTTATAGAGTTTACTGTCTAAGCCCTTCCAATAAGCCTAGACTGAATAGTCACATTACCATTGGATAATAATATTGCACAGTAATAATTGGACACCCTTTTAAAGGCCTTTTAGTAGCTGATATTATTAGCTGGGTGGTGGCAGGGATTACTACTGCATGGTCTGGGTAAAGGGGCACAGCTGGAGAATCTGTGTCAGCCTTTCCCAGGAGTGTCTGTGAAGTTGTATAAATACTTATCTCAAAGTGTGTGTGTGTGGTGTGTCAGCTACTTGGCAGGGACACAAAGCACTGGTTGGACAGAGAGTGCACTGGAGGTTCTAGCTTGCCCAGCTAGGCTGAGACCTCGATCCTATAGCTGAGCCAGTGGGAAGTCTTATTGGGAACATGGTGAGCAAAGGAGCAACCAGCCCCAGACTGACTGTGATCTCTGTGTGCACTTAAGGGAAATTGTACTTTACTGTGTGTATTAGTTATCCTTTCCTCTTCTATAAGATGGCATCCCTGGTGTTAATGGTGAGGATTGAGGCTCCTTGATTGCTGGGCGGGCACGGCCATCACACCGCAATAAACAGAACATGCTGGAGGGATAGATTCCTGTCCCAGAGACTTCCCATACTCTGGAACAAACTACCTATCTATATCAAACAAAACTCCTCATTAGCACTCTTCAAGAAAAATCTTGATGACTGGATGGGAGATAGGAAATTCACCCCGGGGATCACTTCTGTGGCTCTGCTTGACAGGGGCACAGGAAAATAATTTTCTTTGGTGGCAAAAGTCAGGGTACCATTTGGCTAGGCTTATTTAGGCCCTAGGGCCAATAGCCTAGTACCTACCTATGAACCTAAGAGGGCTAAGTATGATGGCACTATGACTTCCTTTTATCTTGATGCCATGCCTTACTTATAAGTTGAGCCACACAGAAGGATTTCTTCACTATTGTAGCTACATGGTGGTCAAAGTTTAAGTTACTGTCTATCTGTGTTCCTTGGTCCCTCACCACTGGACCTAGTTTTAGGGGTGAGCTATTAATATTATAATTTGCAGGGATATCTGATTTATCAAAGGGTATGATTGCACATTTTTAAGCATTTAGCCTCAGACCATTGTTTTGGAACCAATCATTTGTCATTTTTAGGCCTGTCTGTAGGATGTCAACATCATTTAGGGATTCAATAATTGCTCCCAGCTTATAGTTGTCAGCAAACCTGGTGAGCCAGAGGCCCCCAACATTGGCTTTCACTTCAGAGATGTATATACCAAATAGAAGGGGTGTCAACACTGAGCCCTGTGAGACACTGTGAGTAACAGGTTTCTTCTTGGAAGTGGATTCACCAACATGGGCAACATGTGCCCTGCCCACGAGTCAGTTGTCTACCCATTTGATGATGTAGAGGCTTATGCCAAACTCAGTAAGTTTATTTATAATTCCTGAGTGAGGGATTGTGTCAAAAGCTTTGGTACCAGGTCTAGTTAAGCAGTATGCACCATCTATCCTCATCCATGGCCCTGGTGACTTTCTTGAAGAAGTGCACCAGATCAAGCAGGCAAGACCTCCCTTTAGCAAAGCCAAACTGGGTCTGGTCCAGTTTTTGGAGAGCTTCTGTGTTGTTATTGATTAGGTCCATAGCCTAGTACCTACCTATGAACCTATGAACCACAGACTTCAAACCTATGTGACGCCCCTGCTCTGGCCCAGTAATCAAGGAGCCTCAATTCTCACCACTAACACCAGTGAGGGACATGCACATTAGGAGGATGACAAGTACACACACAGTAAAGTACAATTTCCCTTAAGAACACAGAGAAATCACAGTCAGTCTGGGGCTGGTTTGTCCCTCTCTCTCCAGATCCCCAATAAGACTCCTCACTGGCACAGCTATAAGGTTAAGATCTCAGCCGAGTGGTCAAGCCAAAACCTCCAGCACCCCCTCTGTCCAACCAGTGCTTTGTGTCCCTGCCCAAGTAGCTCATACACACACACACACACACACACACACACACACACACACACACACACACACACACACACACACACACACACACACTTTGAGATTTGATTTATATACAAACACAGACACTCCTGGGGAAGGCTGGCACAGGTTCACTAGCTATGCCCCCTTCTGCCCAGACTATAACATAGTACCAGCTGCCACCAACCACTCTTTATCATCTGCTATAAGGCCCATCCCAAAGGATGACCAGTTCTACTGTGTAGTGTTACTATTATCCAAATGGTAAGTGTGACCAAGGCCAAGGCTATTTAAGAGTGGCCTGTACAGTGTCACGAAATACATATGCAAGTACACTAAGAGCTTAAATATCTGTAAACAAACCAGCCACAATTAAAAAGGTTTAAATATATTTAATAATACATAATACAAGAACAAGACAATACTCAATAACTCAGTACAGTGACAACATTGTTCAGAATAACAGGACATATTTTAAAACAACATTGCAGGACAGTCTCACATAAATACATAACACATCTAAACTAATCTTACTAAGTTCCTATCTAGCTCTAAGAGAAATCACTGTAATCTAAGTCTTACTTACAGAGCAACACACAGGCAGAAGTGCTGGGTGAATGTTTCTAGGTCCAAAGAGGAATACAAAAGTTCTCAGACTCACTCTGTGAGATGGTTATTAAGTTATTATCAAATAATTCTTTGGGTTATCTAAGATTACACCATTCTTTGTCACCTCTGTGTCAGAAATACTTATTTTTCAAAAATTTGCCTGGAACTGGAAGTTGTAAAACAGTTAACCACTTTTACCTTTGAAACTTGTAATTATTTCTGTTTCCAGACAATAGAAATAATTTCTAGCTGCAGACATTCTGTCTCCTAGCTGAGATAAACACCATTGTAAAACTCTACTTATTTTTGCAGAGTTTGCAAGTTAACTCTGTTCTTTTCCAGTGGGTACAATGTGGTTACATTCTTGAAGCTCAGCACATAACATACAGCCTAACACATACTTCTGCACTAGCAGTTTAATACACACATAACATATAGTTTTCTTACATTTGTAGGACAAGCATACAAATCATATTACTATTCACAAATTACATAGAATTATTTACAAATGTCCAGCTAGCTGGGTTGGCAGCCTTCACAACCTGTCCATTTCTTTGTCTTCTTTACTTTGAATCCTTACTGCATACTTCCATTTTTCATTTTCTTCTGCTCTTTTTCTGCTACTCCCCTTTTGTGTTTTTTTTTTACTTTCTCTGCATATGTTTTCTTGTCCATCTCACCACTATTTTCTAGGATTGTCCCTGCATCCTCCTTTTGAATTTTCTCCATAATGTCCCCCAGCAAACATCTCCTTCGTTTTCTGTCTCACTCTGCATCACCATAGGATCATAGGAGGTTACTAGGCTAATGACCCTGGGGCCCTTACAAGCCTAACCAAGTTTTACCCTTATTTCCATGATCAGCACCTATCACCCCTGTCCAAGAGGGACATAGATGGAACCCCTAAGGAGAACTAACAGTTATCCATCCAATGGTCCAGACTGCATTTGAAGAGGCCAGTGAGGTGCTTTTCTTGACATGAAGTGGGAGTCTGTTCCAAAGGTGTGGTAACCACTGGTAGACAAATCTGTCCCTCCAGAAGGTTCTATTAATCTCACATAGCAGGATAAGGTCATTAGAGCAAGTAACCCTGTGTACCATTTGACTTACGGATATGCAGCATTTACAATAAAGCAGGATCATATATTGCCTTATTTGCAAGGAAGAGACCACCTCTGAGCAGTATGCTGAGCAGTAAAGTGACAGTGATTTCAGAGAGTCCTTATAGGACAGATGCTGAATACCTTGAATTTTCCTTGTGAGGACCCTTTGGGGTCTCTCCAATTGCTGCAAATACTTAGAAAGGTGCATAGTAAAAAGGGCATTGTACTCAATTATTTGCCTGATGAGGGAAGAGGACAGAGAAGTTATAACTTCTTTTTTTCTGGAGGTGATGTCCTTACTCATGAGGTGAGCAAAATAGAATGCCCTTCTTACCACTGTGGAGACATGGTGATCAAAGGTAAGGTTCGTGTCAACCTGTGTGCCCAGGTCTCTCACTACTGATTGCGTATTTAAGTTGTTGTTATTGACATGGTAGGTAGCAGGAACATCATTCTTACTGAAAGGGATGATAATACATTTTTTTTGCATTGAGTTTATGCCATGACTTTGGCACTAATCATTTGTTTGTGTAAGTCTCTCTTGTAGAATGTTGACATTGTTTTGAGATTCTATGAATGCTCCCAGTTGGAAGTCATCAGCAATCTTTGTCAGCTGCAGACCTTTAGTTTTAGCTTGCACTTCGAAGAAATAGATTCCAAACAGTAGAGGTCCCAGGACTGATCCCTGTGGAACACCACCGGTTACAGGTCTGCTGTTGGAGGTAGATTCTACTATTTTGACTATATGGTTTTATCAGTGAGGCAGTTAGTTACCCATCTAATGATATACAGGTTGATACCTAGCTGGGTGAGTTTGTCAATTTTGCCTGAGTGGGGGATAGTGCCAAAAGCCTTGACAAGTCTAGGTAGGCTGTGTGCACAGATTTCCCCTCATCAAGGACCTTGGTGACTGTGTTGAAGAAGTCCACCAGGTTTAACAGGCATGATCTCCCTTTTATCAAATCCAAATTGAGTAGGGTCAAGTGTTTGGAGGTTACCAATGTCTTTGCTGATAACATCCATGATGATTCTCTCCATGGCCTTGCAGATAAGGCTAGTGAGGCTAATAATTCTATAGTTCCCAAAGTCAGTGGAAGCACCACCTTTGTGCAAAGGGATAATGGTAGCCTTTTTCCATTTATCTGGGATGAAGCCAGTGCTTAGACTATGACTGAAGAGAGTACCCAATGGTGTTGCTAATTTTTGTTTTGCCCATATAGGACACAGCCTGGGATGTTATCAGGTTCCATGGATGCTATGTTTTTAACCTTAGAAAGGGTGTTCACAACCTGCTCTTTAGAGATACAGGGTAGAGGACAGATGGTAGGCATGTCTTGGGGTAGGTAAGTGTGGCATGGAAGGGGGAGTGAAGTTTTCACAGAACCTGTTGGCTAACAGGTTAACAGTGTCCACAGGCTCGGCATATGTGGTATCAATAACTACCAGTTCAGCACAAATCTGAGCCTTTCCTTTTAGGTTATGGATGTAGCTAAAGAATGCCTTATGGTTGTCCTTAGTTGAGGAAGCTAATTTGGATTCATAGTTTGCTTTGGAGGACTTCACAAGGAGTCTTATTTGCTTGTTTAAGCTGAGGAGGGAGTGTTTTCAGTTTGGGGCCCGCTCCCTCTTACTCTCAGACAGTAATTTCTTCCTCTTATTGTAAAGCCTGTTAATGGCAGTTGTTCTTCACACAAGTTGCTGTTCCTCAAGGAGCTTGTTTTGGTCCTATCAGGTACGGCCACATCAATGCAGTTGTTCAAGCATTTGTATAAAGTATTTGTGTAGAATTTGGCAGAATTGCATGTTCCATCTGAGGCAGGAAGTGCAGTGAAACTATTTATACCATCCTGTAGGAGGGTATAATCTGTTGTGGAGAAGTTTTTGAGTCAGGTGTGATAGTAACTTTGAATGAGACTGATTTGTTGTCAGATCTCTCCAGGGAAGGCCTCACAATGGGGGTGCTACAGTGGTGCCCCATACTGGTAAGCACCAGATTCAGGATGTTGGCACCCCTTGTGGGGGTGTCAACTAGCTGCTCCAGGTTATTGGAGTTAAAGAAGTGCGGAACCTTTGGGCAAGTGAGTTTCTGCACGAGTAATTTCCTTAATCAATGGATGGGTAGTTAAAGTCACCCAAAACCATGGTGTTCAGATGTATCTTAATAGACTCAAGTAGATCTAAATAGGCAGAGTGGGTGTCCTGATTCATAGGGGTGGTCCTGTAGCTGGCAATGACATGAATAGGTGTCCTACCAACAGTTAATTGCACCTGAGGTATCTCCAGGGAATCATGATGTCTAACCAATCTGGAGGTGTATTTATCTTTTATGAATATTGATACACTGCTTTCTTTAGTTTTCACACCTTCAGTTTGTAGTCTGAATGTGTGGAAGGAGGTGTATCAAGATATGGCTGGAGTGCTCTCCACAGCCTTGAACCAGGTCTCCGTGACTGCACAAATGTCTGTTTTACAAGGGGAGAACTGCTTCCAGTGAATGCACTTTCTTTAAATAAATAATCCCACAAGCCTCCTGACTAGAGGGTAGTAAATACACATCCTTCATTTCCTGACTTATCTCCATCAAACAGATTTCTTTGAAATATCTCCTCAGAATCCTGCACACATTCTCTGGTCTCAATATTTGCTTTCACTTCCATTTCTCTAACCACTCCATTATCTCTTTCACTCTCTCTTTCTGCCTCCCTGTTTCTCTGGCTGCCTCTGTGCCTGGAATGGAAACAAAAAGTGCTCCTGCAAAATGGGTCCCACTCACAACAACAAGTAGGGGAAGCTTCTCAATGCCTTGACCAAATTTAGTATACATACCACCTGAAGTCTCCCCTGAAAAGAGGTCATTAGCCAAGTGGAATTAACCCACTGAACAAAGGATAAATATATAAATAAATGCATACATACATACATACATAAATACATACATAGTTTCAACAACTTCACAGTTTTTAAAACCTGTGCTCCTCATGCATCACTTAAGAAGACCTCCTATATAATTTGTTATAATATATTTTATTTGTTTCTTATTCCAGTGAAGATTTTAAATTACTGATACCTTAGTAATGCTTTGTTTCATCTCATGTAGTTTCATAAGCTATGTTTAGATAGATAGTCTGTCTTATCAATATCATGTTTTGACTTGGTATCTTTGTATTAATCACTTATATTTAATATTTAAAATTGGACTAGGTATCTAATGACTATTTACAGAGTCTTTTAGAGAGTTTTTAATGAGTGCATTACATATTATACATTTTATTCGAGAAATATGATGAAATAATACAATAAAATACACATATAAAATATAGGTTAAAATTATTATTATTTTTTCAATAAAAATATTGTTGACATATTTCATGTTTACTATGTACCATATTTTATAACAATAATTATTTGATATACTTATATATATACATAAACATACATAGTTCTTTCTTTTTTTCATCACTAGTAGTTTATTTGTTGGTTTACAAGTTTTTTCTATTTTTACTTCTTTTTGGAATACTTAGAATAAACTAGTAACATCTAGTGTTGAATAGTACATTTATATAGATGTAATACTAAATATATAGTGTGGCTGCTCTGAGTTGTGAATGTATGTTTTTGTAATGAAATTTTACTGCACTGTTGTTTTAAACTGTTAATTAGCAATCAAGTATAGTGACGTGAGTGTATATATAAACAGTTAATTGAATTAATTTAAAATGTCTGAAGAAGTTGCTCAAATTTTGAGCGACGAAAAGCGCTTTACGTTTACTCTAATAAACTGTCTGTTTTTTAGTCTTCCGTGATACATTGGATTCTCTTTTTTTGGATTTAGTCTGTTCCTTGTATCCAGTTTGTCTCTAGTTTCATAAGCTATGCAAGAAAGTTTTTTTGCATAAGATCATGCATGTAGCTCTGCTTGTAAGCAGCTTTAACCCTCCACATCCCCTTTTCATAAATATACCAACTCAAAGTTCACAGAATCATGGGAAGAAACACATACTGCAAAAAAAAACAAAACAAAACAAATACTCACTTATATGACAGTCTGATAGCATACAGGACAAATAGGGTCTATATCACGTAGTCAAACTGCAATAAGTCCGACTACGTGAATATCGAACCGGGAAGTTCGAGATGTAAGAAGTACGAATACACAGAACAGCGATTTTTTTCCCAGGGAAAAAAATCACTGTTCCGGTATAAAAACAAAAAATCACGTACACTTTAAACATGTAGCCCCCCCACACCCCCCTACTTAAATATACCAACTCCAAGATTGCACCACAGTGGAGGAAATAGCAAAGCTGCAAAAATGGCCCACCAATTTTTTTTTTCCCTGGGAAAAAAAATCGGTGTTCTGCAGCTTCGCTATTTTCACTTTTCGAACTTTGCGGTTCAATATTACAACGTTCGGACACCTCTGCGTTCGATATCATGATATAGACCTGGAAAAATACAAAACATTTAGAACTTTTCAAGTCAAGCAGTTAGAATTTGGAAGATAACATTCTTCAGGAAGTTTTCACTGACTGGTTTATCTGATCAGATGATGCGTTTAGACTTGCATGGCATAGGGTTACAGAAACACTATATGCATCAAGTAATGTACACTAAAGCATATATCTATCGATCATCGATTTTATTGATTAGATATGCCTAGGTAAAGATCCTTCTTTAAATCTAACATGAAAATAACAAGAAACACAAATGTTATGAACACAAATTTGTCAAATGTGGTGAACACAGCCCAATAACTTCACTAGTTTGTAATATTTTGATCAAAGAAGCACTGCATATATTATTTAGTGCATGCCATGAATGTGGCTGTGCTACTTATTAAAGCCAAGCTAGACATTTTAAACTATATCTGAACATTCATATTGTCATAAATTTTACATTTAATGGTACAGGTCTTAACAAAACATAAAATTCATACTATATTCTCAGCCTTTCATCTCATTTTTCCACGTAAAAAATTTAGTCTCACTTCCAATCATATCTATTTTTCTTTCACTTTATTTCATCCTGTTAAGTGCCATGTATTTTGCAATTCCACTCCTGGCCCTTAAAAAAGCCTTGGAAATTGTACCCTTCCCTTTCATAACACTGATCTATTTATCCCGTATTGCCAAGTGACATACAGTGACTAAAATATTATAATTAAGCATTTATGTATCAGGGCATAGGCCCCCCCAACACCCCCCCCCAATTTGAGCAGAGTTATTAGATGGAGTAGGAATATTGTCCTCCTCAAATTCTCTATTACTAACCTCAAGTTCAATCAATCATTTTGAAAGTATGAATCTCTTCTCTTGCCAGATCATGATATCTTTATTTTTTTGTATTATTGTCAACACATCACAATTTCCAAAAACTCAAAATGGCAGCCTTTATGTTAGGCCATGTCTCCTCTTGCACCTTAATTGAGGAATATACAGAGTAACCTTTAAAAAGTCCCACAGTTTTTAGCATTAGTTGTTAGCCTCACATGATGCACACAAATCCTGATTTTCCATTTCTCTGGCTGAAAAACATGAACAATTTGATTATCGGAAAAATACAAGCTTTTCATAGAATTTGGCATTTAAGGCCAGAACACTCATTCACCATAACCTGTGTATCTTCTCATATTTACCACTTATATTACTGTCAACTTAATTTGAGTGTTTTGTACACAGAATCTGATTTAATTTTGCATACACACACACACACACACACACACACACACACACACCTATATATATGTAGAGGTTTATAATAAATAATTGCCGGTGAGTTTCACTGAAACATATAACATCAAACAAACTCATCGGCAATAACCATTAATCACCAGTAAAATCATCAAAAAAAAATTGCATGTGTAAACAAATTGGTTATATTTGTGATTACTAAAAGTAAAACAAATTCCTCCAAACCCTCACCCCTCCCTGGCTTTGTCCTGACATCCTGGAAATTAAATATACTAACTCTATGTTCACACAATCTTGAAGAAAGGGCAAAAAATCTTAACTTATTTAACAGTTGATTTAATGAACTTCAGCTTTTAAATAATTGAACAAAGTGTAAAACCAATGAGAAACAGCAGTGTTTCAGCATACGATAGACTGCATGCAGCGGATATATATATCTACTTCTTCACATAATCGAACATCCAAATGCACGACTTTCATATGGCCGAGACCATATGGTAGAACATTTGAATGCTCGACAATGTAAAAAAAATAAATAAATAAACAAACAAACAAACAAAAAACTAAACAGTGCTACCAGGGGGTAAGCCCCCCTGCACCGCTACACCCCCACACCCCCTGTTATTTAAATATACCAACTCCAAGATCGCACTACACTGCGGTAAAGGGAAATCTTCCCGTTCCGCACTCTATGGAGATCCCCATTCAGACCTTTCGAACTTTTAAAAGTTTGACCATATGGTCTCGGCCATATGAAAGTCGAGCTTTTAAAAGTTTGACCATCTGAAGAGGACCCATATATATAACTATAACTATATATATATATATATATATATATATATATATATATATATATATATATATGTATATATATATATATATATATATATATAATATTTATAGATATGTTAGAATATTTTAATTAAATCATGGTAAAGATCAGGACCAAAAACTGCATGAATTATACTTAAAATCATGAGTATAATTCCTGAATTTCACCCTATGAAAATAGAATTTCAGTTTTTTGATAATTGCCAATCTGTGTCTCAAGGATGATTAATATAATCTGTTTCTTGTGCCTTCTGTGAAGGTTGGGCACCGGGCTGGCAGGCAACTCCACACCGTAGAAACACCACTGCCAATCAATCAGTATACAGGTGATCTGCTCTGGCGACCCCTAATCAATAAAAGCCGAAAGACATTTTTGTGCTAAGCCCAGGTTCACATCTTTAAAAAGTTAAGGCACATGCTTCATCAAATGCAGCCCCACTGCTGTACCACTAAAAGAATCATAAAACTTAATGTATTAATTCTACATGCAAAGAAGTTACATTTTAGGAAAAGCCTGGAGCAAATGATTCTTCGCCTTAAAATATAGATCTTCAAGGTTTTTATTTATAATATCCTTCAAGTACAGCCTAGTGTCACATACAAATATCTGCTGATGAATGTTTTCTCTTACAGAGTTCCACAGGGTCCTCCCATTATGCCCTGCAAGTACCTTAAATAAATTTGAGATGATTTTCTCAAGCTAGTCCACAAATAAAATGTAATCACCTCCAAATATTTTAAAGAAAGTTCTGCCTTTCTTCCTGAATTGGCCGTTCTTCTAGCCAATTCCACAATGAAGCAAAGAGTTCAGGAGAAGAAGGCACACCTGCCTTAAATAAAACAAAGACAGGTTCTGTGGTTTTCTTAAGCTTCTTCCTAAATACAATGCAATCATCAGCAAATTTTATAAAGAAAGCTCTACCTTTCCCCTCCTTCTAACTCACTAGCAAATTCCTCTGTAAAACAAACAGTTCGGGGCATGGCATATCTGCACTGCACCCCTATCAATATTTCATTCTGATGACACACCTGTCATTCACTAAACTGTCACAACTGGGTCCTTATATAATATCATATCATTGCCCTGTCTACAAAGTAAGAGCTGAAGCACCTCCTCTGGAGAACAAAAAGAACAAATAATAATCTGACTAAATCAAAGGTCTTTCTAATATTAAAGAGAAAAATTCCT
Organism: Protopterus annectens; assembly: GCF_019279795.1. Lineage (NCBI taxonomy): Eukaryota > Metazoa > Chordata > Ceratodontiformes > Protopteridae > Protopterus > Protopterus annectens. The sequence continues at coordinate 691,582,677 of NC_056730.1, read as the reverse complement.
TCTGTAGGTTGCTGTCCTCCTTGCTTTGACATAAACTTCACAATGACCTGCTGACCCTGGATGAAAATTCTCTGGCCGTTATCTATAAGTATGAATAAGTTCTTGTCTAATCTCTGGTCCAACATGTTTGCTAGAATCTTAACTGCAAGTTTTACCATATCCAAATTGTCATTGTTCCCCTTAGGAAGTATTATAATTTTAGCCCTCTGAAATGATGTGAATAACCAGTCCTTACTAGTTATTTCAGTATACATCTTGCCTAAAACTTTAAATAACTAGACCCCCTCCCCATTTATAAAATTTATTTGGAGATCAATCACGTATGCAGATTTATTGTCTATATTCAAGAATCTTCAAATGGATGAAATAGAACCATATTGATTTATCAGTCCAGTGTATTTTTTAAATTGTTTACATGATCTGATGACCAGGTAAGTCCACTGGCAAATGATGCATTTTCAGGGGTGGCATAGGAGCACTGTCTGGTTAGGGGATTACTCATAGTCCCACAGTAGGCAAATAAAGGTGGAAGAAATAAAATCCTGTATCCTGGGTACAGAGAACAACTCGTTAACAGTTCAGAGCTTTAGTCATCTCCATAAACTGACAGACTCTCAGTTTTAACCAAAACTGCCTGAGCTTTCACATACATAAACACAGTATTTTCTAAATGACTTTGTTATCCCTGTTCTGTACTCATCGTGTTACAATTTACTTCCCAAATATCTTTTTCATTTTGTGCATTCTTCTTTGCAAAGGTAGTTAGTAGGCATGCAGTTTATTATTGCGCTTAGGGCAAATTCCCAAATGCCACAAGTACTGTCTGGTTAAATGACTTGATCAAGGTCACGCAGGAGGCAAATGAAGGCTGAAGGAATCAAACCCAGTCCCACATGACATAGCTTGTTGACTGCCCATAGCCTTAGCCCTCTGTATCAACTGCCAGGCATCCTCGAGTTTCTATGAGACATAATCTTGACATTGGGCGGTGCAGTGGTGCAGCGGTTAACATTGTCACCTCACAGCAAGAGGTTCACCAGTTCGATTCTCGGCTGGGGTGCCTTCTGTGTGGAGTTTGCATGCTCTCCCTGTGTTCGCGTGGGTTTCCTCCGGGTACTCCGGTTTCCTCCCACATTCCAAAGATATGCATCTGGAGCATTTCTCCCCAGGCCTCCGCTGAAAACAGGCTCTGTGGAACCTAGTCGGACTTTCCCGGTCAACAAATGATAAATAAATAAAATAATCTGTGCTGTTTTGCCCCCTGAATGTACCTCATACTGACACTCCTCACTGCCTCTTTTTCTATTTGCAACATAGTTGAAGAATCTAGCATGCATCTAAGCCTCACCTCTTCCTCTTCTGTACTGACTGATCAAGTTAATCATCTTAGTCAACAGCTGGATTAAGGGGAGGATCTTCTGTAAATGACCAAGTTTTTTCTCTGTGTCATTTATAATACTCTTTCTCCTTGTTCTACTATTTATGCCGACTGGAGCCATGATTTCATATTAAATATGTACTGATTCCCATCCTTCCAAATAAGGCTAGGTTGGCTCCTTGACCATCTCATTGTTCTGAGCCACTCAAACTGCAGTGTCCAGCCTCTTAGCTCTCTTTACCCCTCTCCTTCCACTAATATGTTGATTACCTTCAGCTGTTTTGTTTGACATGTTGGATATTGTTAAATCTGATGTTGTCAGTCTTCATCTATTCTTGACAATTGGGTTACGGTTCTGATCCTCGAAACCTGCTTGGCCGTTACACAGCTTGTGCCAGCCAAAAAACTTTCGAGCTAAGAGTCTACCCACAGTGCCCCTCTCTACATTACCTCAGATCTCATTTGGTGCTCTAATAGAAAGACGCATCAGCTGACTCTTCTCTCACAGCTAAGTAAAATCTTTAGCTACTATCTTACTTTCTGTCTTAGTTAATATTCCTTAGCCTTTATCTACCCACCTTTCTTGTGCGAGTGGTTTATTTCCTGTGATACCCTATACTTGTTGGTATTTCTCTTCTACCATTGTTGGTAGTTCCTCCTCTCTCCTTTCCTAACTACCATTTGATAATTCTTTCAATCAATCATTGGTAGAAATGTTCCTTTTTTATTCTTCCTTGAGTGTGTGTGTGTGTGTGTGTGTGTGTGTGTGTGTGTGTGTGTGTGTGTGTGTGTGTGTGTGTGTGTGTGTGTGTGGTGTACCTTTTTGACCGAGTTTCTGACTTCCCTTCTTTTAATATAGCAGACAAGTCTAAGACTACCACCGGATTTAAGCTGTGCCAAGAGTGCGTGAGAAAAATGTCTAACTCTTATGGGCATGATTCTTGTGTTAATTATTTGGGAGATCCTCATTTGGATTTTGAGTGCTCTATCTCCCAGGGCTTCAGTACTAGGGCCCTGGTAGAACATCACAATAAACTCATACTTAAAGGGCTTTTTAAAGCCCCCATTGAAGAAGTTTTGTCCAAGGCCAATAAGCCACCTCAGGCCTCTGATTCCAAGGCCAGTCATTCAATGCCAACGTCTCCATTGGTATCAACATCTAAGAAACATAAATACCCATCTGTAGCTCCTCTTCAAAACCAAAACCAAAGGTTCCAAAACTTGTGGAACAGACTGATTCCTCGGTATCAACTACTTTGCTACAGCACCAGTACTGCTAATGACACCGGTGTCAGCACCAGCTTCCTTAAGATTCCACATTGGTGCCAACATCTCCTGTTGCTCCGCAGGTTATACATTCTGCTTTGGTGGTGAAGATTGAAACTTTCTATGCACCCAGGATTAAATATTCTCCTTCTATTCATCCCTTCCTGGGTCAGTTTCCTAGCCCATTTATAGAACGTTCAGAATCTCCATCTGGGCTGTATGCTCGCTCCTCCAGGAGTCTTTCTGAAGTTGACATAGTGAGGTTGGTGGATCAGCTTCTGACAGCTACAGGTCTTCTTCCTTTTTCTCAGCCCCCACTCTCTGGAGTAGGGGAGTATTCCCCCAGCACTCCAACATATATTCTTCTTCTGGCCTCCCCAGAGGCATTACAATTCTCGACTCTGACTGCGCAGGTTCCTATGGCCCCGGCACTGGCAACATCCTTGTCTCTGGTTCCAGGAATGGCTGTGACTCCCTCAGTACCCTTGGAATGGACAGGTCCCTGGGATCATGCCTTCGCCATCAGGTCCGGGGGTTTCAGTCGACTCCTGTTTTTTTATTTGGAGTTGTCTTTCAAACTACAATGGATGAGGTTCTTTCCTCGGCTCCAGCTTTAGAGGTGGGTCTCTTGGGTTGGGGTGTGATGCCAGTTCTAAGTTTGTCTGTTCCATGCACTCTTCACTTCTCAAGGGGGCCCTGCCTTTCAGGCTATGGAGATGGCTTTGGCCACCACAAGTTCCTAAGCAGCTGCTGTGTTATCAGAGTCTCATCACATGACTCCTGCTTACCCGGAGCTTCCACCACCATCCGTGCCTGGACAGTCAGCTCCAAGGACGCAAGAGATTCTGACTAAGGATTACTCCTCTTCTGAGTCCTCTCCAGATATTCCCACTGAAGAACCCCCTCAGAGGAAACAGTGTAAGAGGAAATACCTGGACTCCCCTGAACAGTCTGTCACTGAGGACATGGATTTTGATGATGGGGAGGGTTTTTCCCAGTCACCCTGGAAAACATCTCCTTTGGAGACATCCTCAAGATCCTTAAATAGAGGGGTAACTGGAAGCCCAAAGACCCTACCTCTGAGGAGTCTGTGTACTTGCAAGCTTTCAGAGCTCACCCATCTATTTGCTGGGTGACTCCTCCCACTGGCAATCTCATAAAGTTGATCGCTCAGCAGGCTTGGAAGGTCCCTGATTCCATAGAACCAATTCCCTGGAGACCAGATAAAATACTCTGTGCTCCCAAGGACCACCAGCATTGGGCAAAGGTATTAGCAGTAGATGCCATGGTGGTGGCAGATGCCACTAAAAAAGAACTAGCTGAGGAAAGTTCCTCTGTTCATCCCCCTAACTGGGAGTCAAGGGCGATGGATAGGTTTGGAAAGCAGGTTTATGCATCATTGACCTTCACCCTTAGGTTCTTGAACTTCATGGAACATTTCACTAGGCTCCAGAGGGATCTGATAAAGGAACTGTTGAATATCTTAGCAGGTGCTGTATCTGAGGGGGTCCAAGAAACAGTGGCATCAACTTAGCTACCATTAAGTCTATTTCTAATTCATCCATGAGGCTCATTGTACATGCAGCTGATGGGGTGACCAGGTCAGCTGGTTCAGGTGTGCAATTCAATGACATGCTTGGGTGTGCCTGTGTGAGTTTGTGGAGCCATTCAAGTCTTCATTCGTCAATGCTCCTTTGGACAGATCTTCTTTTTTTGGCTCCAAAGTCAAAGAAACTATAGCCATGTGTGAGAAGGATGGAAAGACCCTTTCTGTAGTGGGCATACATTTTTCTGCTCCCCAATGATTCTATTCTAGGAATCAGAGGAGTGTTGAGATGTAGTTCAAAAAGTCCCAGAGGCATTTCCAGGACACACATAGTGGACACTCCCCTTGGGGCAGAGGAAGGCAGCTCTAATGGAAGGTGCCATCCTAGAGGCAGGAGTGACCTGCAGAATCAGGGTTCCAGAGATTCCTTCTCTGGCCAGCCCTATCAGCACTTCTGAAAGGGGGCCCAATTGCTTACCTCTGGAAGCAGTTGGGGGAAGATTTTCTTTGCACCCAAGAGCCTGGTGAAAAATAATCACAGATGCCTAGGTGCTGAGAATTATTACAAGAGCTTACCTTATTCCCTTCACTCTTTTATCCAAGAATTTGAACAAGACTCTCTGACGTTCCACTCAATCAGAGGGACCAAGCAGCCTTAGAAATACTAAAGTTGCTAGAAAAAAGACTCATCCAAGAAGTCCCAGCACACCAGATAGAATCCAGCTTTTACTCAAGGTTCTTTTTAGTGCCAAGAAAGACAGGGGAGTGGAGACCATTCCTGGATCTCAGCATTCTAAACAAATTCATTCAACAATCCAAATTCCAGATGGTCCCAGTTCAGTCTATACTTTCCATTCTAGAGGAAAATGATTGGATGTGCTTGATAGACCTTCAAGATGCATATTACCACATAAATATGGACAAATGCTCAAGAAGGTTTCTCCACTTTCAACTAGGAGCCAGTCACTTTCCATTCAGAGTGCTACCCTTTGATCTAACCACAGCCCCCAGGGTGCTATCCAAGGATATGGGAGCAATGACAGCTCACATGAGACTGCACAGATTCTGGGTGTTTTCATATCTAGACAACTGGCTCATCACCGCTTCCAGCAGACATCTGCTGCTTCAAACAAAAAAATTCACCCTACAATTGTTTATATGTTTTGGCATCATGGTTAATCATTGAAGTCTCAACTGACTCCCTCTCAGAGTATGGAATCCATAGGAGTTTGTTCAAATACCCTCTCATGTGCAGCCTCCCTCCACTTCACAGATTACAGAAGATAAAATCCCAATTACATTCTATTCTATGCACAAAGTATTAGCCTTACTAATGCTTCGGGCATTGGGGTCCATGGCAGTGGCTATCATTCTGGTCCCACTTGTGAGATTCCACAGGATGTTACTGCAATGGCTTCTTGCGAATCAATGGTCTATTCTAACCCATCCAATGAACTACCCCATTTTTATCATCAGTCACTGAAAAAGGACCTATCCTGGTGGATGGAATCCAAAGATATTCTTTTGGGTTGCCACTTTATCCCTTCTCAACCCAAGGACATAGTGACCACAGATGCCTCTCAGATGGGCTGGGGCATTATCTGGGAAAGACAATCAAAGGAACTTGGTTCCCAATAGAGGCCAATCTTCATATCAACGTCCTGGAGTTGAGGGCAGTGCTATTAGCATTGCAAGTATTTCAATCTTTCCTCCCTCAAGGAAAGATTGCAATCCAATCAGACATCATGTCTGCAATCCGGTTCACCAACAAACAAGGCGTAACTAAATTCTATCCCATGTCGAGAAGCGTTTAGAGTGTGGTGATGGGCCATTGCCTCCAACCACTTTCTGATAGCAATGTACATCCTGGGGAGTTCAAATGTGATAGCGGAGAAAATAAGCAGATGTATACTAACTACTGCCTTACAACTCGGCACGTAAAAATCTACTGCCAATCATTAGCGGACCAGAGTTCTGCTGTGGTGACCCCTAACTGGGAAAAAGCCAAAAAAGACAAAGAAGAAGAAGAAGAAGATTCGACTGCCTTACAAGTGGTCTCTCAATCTAGAAATAGTGAAAAGGCTCTTTCATCACTGGGGCCAGCCTTGCTGCGACCTTTTTGCATCACACCAAAACAACAAGTGCAGAAGCTACTTTGCCTTAATCCCCCCTCAGGAGGAGTCCCAGAGACATGCTGTTCTCCTCGATTGGCCCCCAGGTCTGGTCTATGCCTTGCCTCCTTTCACTCTGATTCCACTCTTTCTCAAGAAAGCAGCCAGGGTGAGAACCAAAGAGATCCTCATTGTACCCTACTGGCCTTGACAAATTTGATTTCCCTTCCTATGGCCTCATTTAGTTCACCATCAATGGCTTCTGGACCCAGTTCCAGACTTACTTTCTCACCTTCAGGGACTGGTGCATCCCAATCTTCAAAGTCTGAAGCTAACTGCTTGGTTCCTCCAATTCCGATAGTCACCAGGCATAATCATATACCATCCCCAGTGCAAAAAATTATGCTGGCATCACATAAATCATCCACCAGGAAGCTCTACCTTAGTAAGGAGAAGAGATTTTCAATCTGGGCTTGTAATAATGGTCTCGACCCCTTTTCAGCTCCTGTGGAAAGATTTTAGAATTTCTGGCCATCGCTTCTGCCTCCACAGTTAAAGTCATTCTAGCTGCCATCTCTAATTTCCATAATGGTTTTAGAGACCTCCCTATAATTTCACATAGACTATGTAAGGTCTTCCTCAAAGGAACTATATTATTAACACCTCCATTTAAAGATCCTCTACCCCCATGGGACCTGACTGTCCTTCTGCAATTACTGGTACTTACCCCCTTTGAGCCAGCAGTAACATGCAACTTAAAGTTTCTTTCTTGGAAAATGCTTCTCCTCATAGCTATAATCTCTACAAGAAGAGTGTCTGAATTGCAGGCCTTATATTTAAACCCACCTTACTTAATTTTTCACAAGGAGAGAGTTATGCTCAGAACCAATCCATCCTTTCTTCTGAAGGTGGTCTCAGAGTCCATCATTAATCAAGCCATAGACATGCTTATTAACTTTCCCAATTTTTCCAACAAAGGGGAAAATTGCCTACACTTGTTGGATGCTCACAGACAATCACATTTCTACCTCAGCAGAACTAAAGAATTCAGGAAGTCAGAACAGCTGTTCATGTCCTTTTCTGGCACAACTTTAGGGAAATATGTTTCTAAGGTTACCTTGTCAAACTTGTTCAGAGATTGCATTATTTTTATAATAGAAAAAATCTCACGTTACCTGCCCTGGTGAGGGTACATTCCACTAGATCAATGGCCACTTTAGTTCTTTTCCATTCTAAGGCTTCCATGAGTGAAATATGTGCAGCAGCAACATGGGCTATTCCACACACTTTTTTTACTAATTACAAATTGGATTTGGTCCCCAGTGGAAGAGCCTTCTTTGGTTCTATGGTTCTCAGGAATATCCTTACATAGGGCCACCCAGGATCTAAAGTAGCTGAGGACTCTGTCTCAACAGTCAAGGACATATGAAGATTGACAACATCAGATAAAGAAGTTATGTTCTTACCATAATGTTCCATCTGTGTTGTTAATCTTCATCTATTCTTGGCATCTCACTCTCCTTCCCTCTCCTGTGGATTCCTGGAAGAGTAAACCTTTCTTCTGGGTGTCTTGTTAGAACGCACCTTGGACATGGCTTCTTCATTTAGTTTAGTTTCCTCTATTTTTCTATAAGACTGCAAACTTGATCTGAGCCAATGTAGAGAGGAGCAATGTGGGTAGACTTTTAGCTCATGAGTTTTTTAGCTGGCACTAGTTGTGTAACGGACGAGCTGGTTCTGAGGATCAGAACCATAATCCAACTGTTAAGAATAGATAAAGATCGACAACACAGATGGAAAGTTATGGTAAGAACATAACTTCTTTTTATATCCATGATGATTTGAGAATGATAAAAATGAGTAATTTATGTAATTGGAATGCTATTTGTTCTTAGTGACATTTTCCTGAATTAGAATACAGTCCACTTTTTTAAGTTTTTTGACCAAATCCCTTGTAAAATGCATATAGCCTTGGGTCTTTCTGGGCATCCATTCAAGTATCTATCCTGACCTTTCCTTCCATATCTTTACATAAAATATTTTTGTTTTTCTCATGTAAGACTATTTTTCCCAAACGTCCTATCCTTCACAGCATTCATAGTAGTTTTGAAATATCCTGCCACCACCCCTGTATATCCTGGTAACGACCATTTGTCTCATACCTGAAAAAGTTCAGTGAAAAATGGGATCACCATGGTTATGTGCATATAAGTTGCTTATGGCCCACGGTTCTACCTGAAGTCAACCTACTCATATTATTCACTGAATTTTCTTCCTGGTAGTGGTTTTCACCATTATTGCTTCAATTCTTTTCTAAACATAATGGCTCCACCTCTTTTTCCCTCCATCAGACTTCTGATCAGAAACAGTCATTTCAAGATTCCTGAAATTTATCATGATGATGGTCTTCGCACACAGCTTACCTACCAGAATGCAAACAGACTGACGATATTTGTTTACTAGCTTTTGAAAAAATCATGATGTACCCCATTAACAATACTAGGACCTCACTGCTGTAACCCCTTACATCTCATGGAATCAAGTCATCTAATCAAAGTATGCTACTCTGACATTATAATGTTATGAAGGTGTCTATGAGTTGGTAATTATACAACAAGGATAAAACACAAGGGCATCCACTGAAATTCCAAGCCCCATAGTTGTGATCTTCAGAACAGCAAAACTATAGATATGATTGGAGGAATATAGCCTAATGCTGAAATTGCAGTATTGCAGATTACTCCTTTTATAATAATTCTCTGACAAAACTGAAGAAAGAAGTTGTACACATTTAGGTAAGTATTACAAAGATCTGTGTGTGTGTAAAGGGAAGTCATGCAGTCTAAATGGACACAGTATTCAACAATGACATAAAAGTATAGTGTTTACAAATAAACAAGCACATAAAGACAAGACAACACAGCCAAAGGATGTCAGATAAGCAACCCAAAAGAAACACGATGAAACATTATTTCATAAAAAGGATGATGTATGTCAGAACATACTTCCTGAAGAGTCTCTAGCATGGTAAATACTGAATGGATGCAATAAAGCTGGAGCAGGCATAGTTTAAAATTCTGAGGTGTGAGTATGGTTGAATAATCTCTTGGTTAACCCAGCCACTGGGGATGCACAAGCCAGTGCATTTCTTTGTGCTGGTCCCAAGCCTGGATAAATGGTGAGGGTTGCATCAGGAAGGGCATCTGGCATAAAATGTGGTCAAATTATTCATGCGGACACCAGTAAATATTTACATACCGGATCGGTCGAGGACCAGGTTAACAATGACAGCCACCAGTACTGTTAGCCAACAGGGTGCTGGTGGAAATTGGGCTACTGTTGGCCGAATGAGGAGAGGAGGTGGAAGGCATGGCTGAAGGCAGGAAGAGAGGAGAAAGTCTAGGACTGTGGTAGTGAGGGTCAGAACTTTGAATGTTGGCGGTATGACTGGTATAGGTAGAGAGCTAGCTGATATGTTGGACAGAAGGATGGTTGGTATATTGTGTGTGCAAGAGGCCAGATGGAAGGGGAGTAAGGCTAGGTGTATCGGAGGTGGGTTCAAATTGTTTCATAATGGTGTGGATGGGAGGAGAAATTGTGTAGGAATTAATTATCCTGAAGGAACAGTATGCTAAGAGTGTTTTGGAGGTGAAAAGAGTGTCGGATAGAGTGATGTTTATGAAGCTGGAAATTGATGGTGTAATGATGAATGTTGTTAGTGCATATGCTCCACAAGTTGTGTGTGCGATGGACGAGAAAGAAAAATTTTGGAGTGAGTTGGATGAAGTTATGATGACTGCACCCAAGGGTCAGAGAGTGGTGATTGGAGTAGATTTCAATGGGCATGTTGGTGAAGGGAACAGAGGGGATGAGGAAGTGATGGGTAGGTATGGTGTTAAACAAAGGAATGCAGAAGGTCAGATGGTAGTGGATTTTGCGAAAAGGATGGACATAGCTGTGGTGAATAAGTATTTTATCAAGAGGGAGGAGCATAGGGTGACATACAAGAGTGGAGGAAGATGCACACAGGTGGATTATATCTTATGTAGGAGGGCCAGTTTGAAGGAGATTGGAGACTGTAAAGTGGTGACTGGGGAAAGTGTAGTTAGGCAGCAACAGATGGTAGTTTGTAGGATGCCGATGGTGATCAAGAAGAGGAGGAGGAGGAGGAGGAGTGTGAGGGCAGCACCAAGGATCAAATGGTGGAAATTAAAAAAGGGTAGTTGTGAGGTGGAGTTCAGGGAAGAGTTAAGACAGGCACTGGGTGGCAGTGAAGAGTTTCCAAATAGCTGGGTAACTACAGCAAATCTAGTAAGGGAGACGGCTAGAAAGGTGCTTGGTATGACATCTGGACAGAGGAAGGATGACAAGGAGACCTGGTGGTGGAATGAGGAAGTACAGGAGAGTATACAGAGGAAGAGGCTGGCAAAGAAGAAGTGGGATTGTCAGAGAGATGAAGAAAGTAGACAGGAGTATAAGGAGATGAGGTGCATGGCAAAGAGAGAGGTGGCGAAGGCTAAGGATAAGGCATATGGAGAGTTGTGTGAAAGGTTGGACACTAAAGAGGGAGAAAAGGACCTGTACCAATTAGCTAGACAGAGGGACCAATCTAGGAAAGATGTGCAGCAGGTAAAGGTGATAAAGGATAATGAGGGAAACATACTTACAAGCGAGGAGAGTGTGTTGCGCAGATGGAAAAAGTACTTTGAGGGGTTGACGAATGAAGAGAATGAGAGGGAGCAAAGGTTGGATGATGTGAGGATAGTGAATCATGAAGTGCAATGGATTAGCAAGGAGGAAGTAAGGATAGCTATGAAGAGGATGAAGAATGGAAAGGCTGTTAGTCCAGATGACATACCTGTGGAAGCATGGAGGTGTTTAGGTGAAATGGCAGTGGAGTTTTTAACCAGATTGTTTAATGAAATTTTGGAAAGTGAGAGGATGCCTGAGGAATGGAGAAGTGTTTTGGTACCGATTTTTAAGAATAAGGGTGATGTGCAGAGCTGTAGTAACTACAGAGGGATTAAATTGATCAGTCACACCATGAAGTTATGAGAAAGAGTAGTGGAAGCTAGGTTAAGAAGGGAGGTGATGATTAGTGATCAGCAGTATGGTGTCATGCCGGGAAAGAGCACTACAGATGCGATGTTTGCTCTGAAAGTGTTGATGGAGAAGTACAGAAAATGTCAGAAGGAGTTGCATTGTGTTTTTGTAGACTTAGAGAAAACATATGACAGGGTGCCTAGAGAGGAGTTGTGGTATTGTATGAGGAAGTTAGGAGTGTTAGAGAAGTATGTAAGAGTGGTACAGGATATGTACGAGGGTAGTGTGACAGTGGTGAGGTCTGCGATGGGAGTGACGGATGCGTTTAAGGTGGATGTGGGATTACATGAAGGATCAGCTCTGAGCCCTTTCTTATTTGCAGTGGTGATGGACAGGTTGACATATGAGATCAGACAGGAGTCCCCGTGAACTATGATGTTTGCAGATGACATTGTGATCTATAGTGAGAGTAGGGAACAGGTGGAGGAGACCCTGGAGAGATGGAGATATCCTCTAGAGAGAAGAGGAATGAAGGTCAGCAGGACTAAGACAGAATATATGTGTGTGAATGAGAAGGAGGATAGAGGAATGGTGAGGATACAATGAGTAGAGTTGGCGAAGGTGGATGAGTTTAAGTACTTGGGATCAGTAGTTCAGAGTAATGGTGAGTGCGGAAGAGAGGTGAAGAAGAGAGTAGAGGCAGGAAGGAGTGGGTGGAGGAGAGTGTCAGGAGTGATTTGTGACAGACGACTACCAGTAAGAGTGAAAGGGAAGGTCTACAAGAGGGTAGTGAGACCAGCTATGTTATATGGGTTGGAGACAGTGGCACTGACAAAAAGGCAGGAGTTAGAGCTGAATGTGGCAGAGTTAAAGATGTTAAGATTTGCACTGGGTGTGACGAGGGTGGACAGGCTCAGGAATAAGTATATTAGAGGGTCAGCCCAGGTTGGAAGGTTTGGAGACAATGCCAGAGAGACAAGATTATGTTGATTTGGACATGCTGAGGTGGGATGCTGAGTATACTGGGAAAATGATGCTAAGGATAAAGCTGCCAGGTAGCAGGAAAAGAGGAAGGCCTAAGATAAGGTTTATGGATGTGGTGAGAGAGGACATGCAGGTGGTTGGTGTGACAGAGCAAGATGCAGAGGACAGGAAGAAATGGAAACAGATAATACACTGTGGCGATCCCTAACGGGATCAGCCGAAAGATGATGATGATTAGTCAGGCCATGTTATTCTTGTCTAGCATCAGTCTATGTTTCTCCATTTCTGTAAACCCAATGAAAAGGCAAATATAAGCAGTTGTAATGCATGCAAAAGCACATTTACTAGTTTTGAGCACAAACTAAGACACAGACAATAAGGTCAATTTAGCACACATGATTAAGGCTATATAATCTATTAATAAGTTTTGACCTGGGTTTGGGCCCATCAGTCTCTTCTTACCTAGAGTGCAATTTGGAGCAAACATCAGTGACAAAGAAAAAAAAAAGAGCTGAGAATATGAGACAGTAATTGTGCTTGTAAAGATGACTCAGCCTTGATGAGCAATGAACACTCTATAAGTGGTTGTGAGTGAATGAGGTTACTGTCCTTTGCCTGTTGCCAGACACAGAAATGTAATATATACATGGTTGTAAAGGCTACACGGATGACTGTCTAACTGTATCCACAAAGTTAAAGGGTTCCTGTCAAATGCATCTTCATCAAACTGTAAATGTCAAAAATGTAAAATGACGAAGCGGCTTTTAAACAAATTCTTTCCCTGGGAAAGAAGTCGCTTAGCCGCTTCCATCACTTTGCCATTTTTGGCACTGTAGTGTGATCTCAGAGTTGGTATATTTAAGTAAGGGGGTGTGAGGGGCACAGCCCCCCAAATGGACGGGTGGGGGGCTAAGCCCCCCCCCACTTAAAATAGTGGTTAGTGTGTTTTTTTTTTTTTTTTTTTGGGAACAGCAAATTTGCTGTTCTGGCTGTTTGATCTTTTTTCTTTTTGTTCTTTTATGGTCGATATAACAGCATTCGATCTTTTGATCTTCCGCTGTTATAACATAGATCCGAATTAAATGTATGACAACATTTTAGATAATTTCCAAACACCATGGATTAATAAAATGTGCTGCTAGACCAGAGCACAACAGTCCAAAACACAAAAATGTTCACCTCATTGCCTGTCTGCTGCCCAGGTGAAGGAGATCCTTAATTTTGTAGTAATTCTTATGATGGCAGCAGGCCATCTTCATAGAATGGGTCATTTATCAGTGCCACAGTATTTCATGCTTCATGTCCAAGCACCTCCCCTGATAGGAAACTCCAGGCCTAAGGCTACTGAGCTGTCTCACTGGTCATCTTATAATATCTGAGCACAGCTGATAGCTACAGGCACTTTACCTCTGTGGTAGTGCCCAGAATGAAATAGTTAGAGTTGAAGTACTGCAATAATATTTGTCATATCAAATATTCATTTATTTTTGTCATTCATTAATGCAGATCTCTACTTCTGATACCCACCTTTTTCCCCTAGTTACATTTTTTACTCCCTTTTTGGAATTTTCTTTTTCCCCCATCTCTTTTGCTTTATCTAATCACTTTTTTCCTTCTTCCACCTTTAGAAATCTGTGTTTCATATTTTCACTTATGTTGTTCATTGCACAAATGCATCTGAACTTAATACTTCTGATGTGTTTGCAAATCTGCAAAATATTTACTGCTGTCTTTATGAAACTTCCTTCTAGATGATATATGTATTTGTTCATTTGGTAAGACACTGAAAGAATTTTCTTCATGACTAGGTGGGTGATTTAGAAGCATATATCTGAACTTGTTGCTCAAGAATTCTGGACAAAGGTCCAAAATAAGAGGCAATTTTTGAACAGATCTATAATTCTCTTAAAAAGTTAAAAGAATAATTTGTTTTGCTTCACCATGCATTTCTTGAACACTCAGACTTATGAAACTCTAATGACTGACACTGTCTGACTGGTTGTAATGCTCAATGATTTATCTGAAATTAAAAATATAATGAGAGACAAGGGCAAAAATATGAGGCAAAATCAGGGACAGTTGAGAGGTATGCTTAGAACTTGGCTTGCTTTCTCTTTCTGGCAATCTGCCAAGCTGAAGTTCAAAATATAAAGTCTAAGTTTCCGATTGTAATTTATATAACAGCCACTGGAGCCTATCATTCCTATGTATTTATATTAATGTTTTAATTTTTCCAAGGAATTCAGTATATATTATATTCATGCTGTACATGTTATGCTACTAAAAAATCAGCTACTAAATTTTGCCTTACCCTGTACTCCTTGACAGCTTCGGCTGGAACGACAATTTCATGACCTTTGTGTTCATTTGATACAGCACAGACCACACAGATTGACTGTTGGTGTACTTTACAAAACAGTGTCATTTTCTCCAGATGTTTGCTACAGAGTAACTCCTCTGTCCTCCACTGATCATTTACGTCCAGCAGTTTCAGGTTCTGTTCTATGTTAGTCAGCACTCTGCTTGGCATTAAGTGTAGCAGTAGAAAAGATTTCCTACACATTGGACAAGGTGCGTCTCCTTCTTTTGTTTTCCAGTATTCTGTGATACAAACTCTGCAGAAGTTGTGACCGCACACACTAATAAAAACAGGATCCTTAAATAATTCCAGACAAATAGAACATGCTGATTTGCTTTCAATATCATCCCTGGTTGCCATTTTTAAACTACACTCACTAGTCTGTTCTATGATTTCATATGCATATCACAGGTAAATCAGGGCGGGGCCTTAGCTGATAGCTATTCTTAACCTTTTTCTTTTTTGGATGTCTTGCAACTCAGCAAAATGAGATTAACTATGCAAATCCTTACAAATCTCACCAGAAAACCTGTTAAACCACCATTAGACAAACAAACTGAGCCTTGGCATTTCTGTTGTAAATAGTATCTTAGTTTCTCTTTTATTTAACATGCTTTGTATTAAATATCCTTCTAGGAATCTATCTTGTATTATAGCAATAACCCACTGCTGGGTGTGTGTAAATCTAGCATTACCTACACCCAGCCGTGAATTTCTTAAATAATGTCCTTGTATAACAGCATCTCGGTGCTTTTCTGCTTTTTCCTTAATATGCTGGGGCTTTATTTGTGTACTGCACAAGTGTATGTGACTTGTATTCCCTCACTTGCACACTACATCAGTGCTCTATAAAGGAAGCAACAGAGAAAGGGAGCTCTCCATTGCTTTTTTAAATTAAAACAATGAACTCCGGAGATTTCAAAAAATGGGAGAGATGGAGAGAGAAAATATAAGGATAATCAGATACATTTTTCTAGTTTTGTATAATGTACTTGATTATTTTTATTTATTTATTTATGTTATTTTACATTTGTCTTCTGGGTAGTGTCCAACTGGGCCAGCAGCCCGTTTTCAGCGGAGACCCATGGAGAAAAGCTGCAACAGATAATTGATAGACAAGCAGTGGAAAATACATTGGAGTATCATATACATGACAGAGATAAAAAGAAGTACAGAAGAGTTTGATTACAAAGAGGCTAATTACACATTTTACAAAAGAGTATTTCAACTTGAAAAGAAGTACAGCATTTTGGCAGCATACATGAATGATAGTTGACAAAACATTTTTTTACATAGTTATTAAGTTAGAAGAAGAGAAAAAAAATAACTTGCTGTGTCATAGGAGAGTAGTAGTTAATTTGTGTATGAAAGTTGGTCGAGTTATGGTAAGAAACATCAAGTTGGGTATAATTACCCTGGCACTGTGCAGGACCATAGCCAGTGATTAGTAAGGTGTTCTGCTCTCTCATAGCTTTAAACTGGTTAGAGTTCCCCCACCAACTCTTACTCACCCAACTTCAAGCCATTCATTTCATCCTTAACAAATCCCCCTCTTGCCCTGGTGTTTCCTGTCTCATCTCTTGATATACTCTGCCTAGTACACATAGGAGCTCTAACCTTCAGCACTTGGAAATATATATGTCTAAACAATCTATAGACCAAAATCTTTATAGCTATTCTCCTGCCCTATCCTGGAATAAACTTCCCTTAACCATCAGAAATATTCCACATATGAATTCAAAAAAGCCCTAAAAGAATTCCTACTCAACAACTGGAAATGTCACTGTAAAAACCCACCTTAAAACTTTACTCCCCACCGCAGACCGTCTCTGCTTCACTCTCTGACCTGTCATACTTCTTTCCTTATTGATTCTACTTCTACCCCCGCTTTCCTTTCCTATAACCGTCTCTTCTTATTCTTAATCCTATTCTCTTCTTCATCATCCAACTTTCACACTAACTCTCCTTCCACCCTGACTTTTAACAACGTATCCTTTCTCTTCTTTTTATATTTGATCAATTAAAATAGTAACTTATAAATACTTTGATAATTGTTTTCTTGTAATCTGTAAATAGACTATTGCTTCTTTTATTATATTTTCCTTTACATTGACATCTTATGCATCCCTCTGTTACCGTTTGTTAATCTACTCTCCATAGCTTTCTTTTCTCTAACAAAAGTTATTCTTGTAACCATTTGTTTTTCTGTGCCTTCTCATTTGATGTAAAGTCTATTGTTGTGAACTCTGTTATTGTAACCAAATTTGTGCTTTTTGGAGACCCCCCCCCCCCCAAGGCCTCTGCTGAAAAAGGGCTTTTGCTCGGTCGGACATTCTCTATCAACAAATGTCAAATAAATAAATAAACAATAGTTTGAATTTGGGACTGTCTGCTTTTTTTAGGATGTGTTGGGGTATTAAGTTCCAGGTTTTGGATATTTTATTAGAGTATAGGGAGTCACCATAGTAGTTATGGGATTTAGTTACCTTTAGAAGTAATTTGCCAGATGATCTTAGGGACCTGAGGTTTGCATTAGCTTCAGCTAGGTCTTTTTGAGCAGGGCAGTTGTTGGGTTTGTGGATGATACTGTGGGCAATGGTTAGTTGGTTAAGAGATAATAGGTTGGGTAGTTCTATCCAGCTGAGTTGATGAAGTGCAGTACAGTGATGGGATTTATGGGGTTGGTTTGCAAGAATTAAGTCATCCACTGCACGGGACCCTGGTAAGACTACATTTAGATAAATATGTCTAGTTCCGATGCCTGCATAAATAAAGACACTTAGGATACTACAACACATGCAACATAAATTAGTGAAAATATGAGGGGAATGGGATAACAGATGACTTACGGTTTGACAGGTCCACAATGGAAAGGAGAAGACAAGAGGAGTTATGGTAGAAGTGCATTGTGCTTTAAGAAGGCAAGTGGTGAGGCTAAAGAGGAAGGACAATGAGAAAGGAAGCTTGTATGACAGCTGGAAGACAAAACGATTCAAGGCTGACTAAAGAAGCACTATTTCACAGAGAGGGCGTTAAGGACTACAGAGCATATTGATAAAGTCAGTGGTATAGTGCAAGGCAACTCCTGAGGAAAATAGAAGAAAGGATAGAACATGGCGAAGGCAGCAGCAACATTTTATGATAAACTCCACTAAATACAACTTTATATTTCTTGGCATTTATTTCTACTGATGGACGAATGTGTCCATAAAGTATGGAATATGATTAAGATAAGGGTAGAGTTGTTCAATCTATATAACAAACTATGTGGATGATTATAGGCAAATTTACTAAGCAAACTTGCTGTTGCAGTTGTTCTAAAGTTTATTTTAAGGAACTCTCAAAATATCCCAAAAAATAAGTATTCTTCAGGAAGCACAGACAGCTTACTAACTATGTCAACATTTTGTAATTTTACTTAATGCCATTCAGGCTATACATTTTTGATGAAATAACACTCAGAATTTGCATTTTGCATTAAGTCTGTGAATGCACATAAATATGCGTATAGTTGTATGCATTTATTTATTATATAATTGTAACTCTACCAAAATATTAATCCATCTATCTATTGTTTAAGGGTATGATTGCAGACAGACACAGTATAATGTATACCTTGCACTTTCCTAAACAATGTTGCAAACTACTCAAAAGCATGTAGATGAGCATGATTTAACCCATACACTTCATAAATCGATTGTATGCTTCTATAGCACATGCAACGCATATGATAAGACAAAACCTCTGCAGAAAGTGCAGCAAAAGGCAATATTCCTCTTACGCTGGGACTGTCAAAGACAAAGTCTTTCCATCCAAGGTAGGTAACCTAACAGTTGGAAGCACTCAAATTACGCAGGAGTTACTGCACTCTTAGGTACCGGATGATCAGCACCACGAAAAGGAAATAAAATGTCCACATCTTATATTCTGAAATTCCATGAGCCTGTGAGTCCACAGCTATCAAAGAGTAATGTGCAGATTGAAGCAATAATCTCTAACCCCTTTCAAAGGCCTCAAATATGTTACATCCAGACAGATGTGGCATACAGCGTGGCTTTCTAGACATCAAATTAAGTGAATGGGAGACAGCCTGTGCATGCAGCTCACCAGAATACAGCTGAAGTGATCTAATAACAGCACAAAACCAATGTAGCCTGAACAACACCCCAAACTTAAAAACACCAGACCTCCTAATGACATTAAGGCAGGCCTCCCTCCAAACTGTCCATGACATTCCAGACACATTTAACAACCTGACATGGCACAGAGGTGCAAATGAACAGATATGCATGGAGAATAGCGGTTGACTGGTTACCAGATTCAGAAGACTCTCTGTATTCTATTAATTTTCCAGGTGTGATTGGTTAAATAATGGAAGCAAGAATGTTCAGAGGGAACCAACTTTTTTTCTTATTCTTTTTTACTTACCTTGAGTTTGAGCCACCAGAGCCAGAGAAAGTAAATTTCCTCATCCTGCAGATACAGGTGGGAGCTGGGTGGGTGTGGTGGTGATGTCTGTGTCTGTCTCTCAGCCTGTACTGCACTGTACTAGTCTGCAGAACTTAAATTGTACAAAGCTCTGCTGTTGCTATGCTATTCCTAAACAGAAAAACAGTCCACGGCAGGCAGAGACATTGTTGAATTGACTCAACTTTGCTCGCTGCGTTGGTTGGCTGTGTCACAAGTCACTCATGGGTGGGCTGTGCAGTGGCTAACAACTGAAATTTGTTTTTATTTTTTTTTAAGTCCTCTTACTCAAATGTCGGACTATGACAGGCAGGCAGGCACTGCCTCACAAAGTTGATGTCATCACACATACCCCTGCACGTTGATGATGTTGTGGCATATGCTGGCTATGTGTGATGACATCAGCCATAACTAAAAATTACAAATACAAATTAAAAAAAAACCTCAGGAACTGAAGGGGCTTCTTGGAAATTCTTGGTGCCCCATTATTTTGCCCTCAAAACTGGTAAATACTGAGAAATTCAGTATGGTTGAGAGGTATGGTGATTGTAACTGCTTTATTATGTCTTTCAGACAAGCATGTGTATTGAAAAGGGTCACAGACATGAATGGTAGGAATGAAGACAGGGGAAGTGACACGTGACACATGGTAATGCACACCAGATAGGAGCATGTCAATGTACGTACACCCCAAAGACAAGACAGTTGTAGCATGAACAGTAATCACATGAATACATAATACAGCACATTCTGATTGCATTTCATGTGTGGGTATATTCATATCGCCACACAGTTATTGTATATTATGTGACTGTCACACAAGGTCACACATCAGTGGAGATGATTGGTTGTGATATAAGCACCCTATTATGATCACCTTATAGGACATTTATCAAGGACTGGATATACAAAAGGGGGCATATGCATATTGCGAAGATGTGTGATATGAGTTGCACGAATATGAATGTAATGTCAGCACAGGTCTCAACCAATTGGGAAACGTAGCAACAGGCTCATGGAAAACAATAGACAGAAGCATACACAACCATGGACAATATCAGAATGATAACACCATTAATCTGTGACACTGACATAAAATATGTAATTGTGAGTTATTATACATGTTCTGCATTAACACATTTGTACAACTTTAATGATTTTTCAGTAATCTATAAAGGAAATCAATAACACCTTCCTCAAAAATTCCCACTTTTGGAGGTGTTAAGAGTGACACTGTTACACCTGTAGTTTAAATTGGGAGCAATCCTGGCTAGTTGAGAGGCTTGCATGACACATATATGTCACAATCCACACTTACATGAATGTAACCCATTCCACCAATGTTGTCAATAAGCTGTTTATATACTGGGTGCATCACAGAAAGACATATCACACATGTATCTTGTATAATACCTTGAAGAGAATCCTGCGCTGTCAACTCCTAATGGTTATGCTTCACAAAGAATACTTAGATATGAACAAAAAGATGTGTAGAATTTCACTGTGGCAAAATTGATACACATGGGCAAATCATTCCTGGAATATGTGTGGTGAGGTACATGAAAACTGGTGCATTGTATACAATTATTGGTGTGATGAGGGCTGAGACCAATGGGACTATAATGTCCTTTGATGTGGATGGCCTGCCCATACACAGGAGTTGTGCTACATTCAAGGGATTTGTCACCTCTATAGTTACATGCTGGTGGAAGTTCTGTTTGCTGTCTACCGGAGTACCCAGATCATTTACCACTGTGTCTGCTCATAGGGGTGTGCTGTCTATATTGTAATTAACTTGTGTATTTGCTTTCAAAAAGAAAATAATTATGCTTTTTGTTCATCTAGTGTGTCTCAATGGCTGCGATAACAATCATTTGTGTGTGTTAATATCTTCTGCAGTATATCCATAGCATTCTTGTATTCAACGATTGTCCACAATCTGCAGCTGTGCACAAAGCTGGTTAGACAAAAGATGTCTAAGTTTGCCTTGACTTTTGAAAATTAAATACTAAACAGGAAACAGCCTAGTACAGAACCCTGAGGTATGGACCTCATCACCTTATTCTTGTTAGGGGTGACTTCACACACTTCAACATTATGTATCCTGTCAGTGATCCATTTGTTTACCCACCTTGTGACAAAGGAGTTTATACCTACTTGAGACAGTTTCTCTGTAATACCTGAGTGTGGATTTGTGTCAAACGCCTTGCCCATGTCAAGTTATGCGGGGTGATAGTCTTCAGCTCATGCAGCCCCTTGATGACCTTCTTGAAGACATCAGCCTGATTAAACAGACATGATGTAGCCTTTATGAATCAAAAATGGCTTGGGTATACAGTGGGGAGATTAGTCCATCATGAGTCTTTGGTCTGCCTGACAGATGAGGAGAGTCAGGATTATGGGTCTATAATTCTCTCCATTGGGTGATGGTCCCACCTTGTTCAGTTGGATGTCTGTTGTTGTACACCCTTCTTCCAGAACATAGGTAGACTGGAGGCTGTATTTAAGCAGGGATCCAAATGCACCTGCTAGGCAGGTTTTTACTCATGCTATAGGCAACCTGGGATGTTTTCAGGGCCCATTGATACTGTGTTATTAGCCTTAGAGAGTGTACAGATGAGTTGATCTCCCAAGAAAATAAACTGGGTAATGTTTGCACATATCCTTTGGCTGATGCCCAGGCCACTGGCAGTGGGGGGGGGGGGGGGGGGGCATTGAAATGTGATATAAACTGTCAGCTAACAGACTGTCAATTTTCGGTGGTTGAGTATCTCTGGTGGCATCCACAAACAGTTCTCTGCTTAGTTGTGTATTCCCCTCAACATTTCACACTTATTTAAAGAAATGATTTGTGACAAAACCTGCAAATACATATTTGATTATGCATCACATGCCACACAGTGATACTGTTCACACAGTCATACAGCTCTATTTGTGTCACGTAATTACATCAATTGCACAACATATGCCTATATGTTTTTCATTGGAAAGCAATGTTTGAATGGCATACCTGTTAACCTCTTAGAGCAAGAAATCTGGACAAAGCCATAAATAAAGGTGGAACAAGGGACCAAAAATAGGGACACTTTTTAATTATTGCTATTACGAACTTAGAATGTTGATAGAATAATGGGTTTTGCATTAGCATGGATTTTTCTGATGGATATGAAGTCTGAAACTCAAATGTCTGTTATTATTTTCTAACTTCAATCTCTAACGATTTGCCAATAATTTCCCAGAAAACCAAATTTTTCTGAAAAATTGACCAAAAAATATGAAGGTAAATTCTGGACATTCTGTGAAAATCTGTATAGTTGAGAGGTTGAGCAGCCTGTCTGCCCCTGTGGGAGTGGTTACTGACTTGAAACTGTAGTTTTATTGGCCATTCTGGGTCAATTCCAAAACTCCTTCATCTTCCTCTCTTAAGACCTGGTTGCCTCGTGGCTTTGGCATCTTTTCAGGCTTGTTGGCTGTTGGTGAAGCACCCACCAAGAGGAGAAAACGCTGAGAGAAGAAAGGAGCCACTTTTGAGACTTTAAGTATTTTTCCTCTGTTTATTTGCTAAGTTTTTCTGCATAGCCGCCTATTTTGAACATTTTCTGGCTTGTTAAATTTGATTTCTGCATTAGTAACTGTATTTAGAGCACAACCTAGAGCTGTTTACTGAATTTTCTGTTTGCACTTATTTTTAAAATCGTTTGTTTCTCAAAACTTGCATTTTATCTGTCTTTGGCCTAGCACTCTTGTGTGGGGTCATTTACTGCACTGTTATAACTTGCTGATACTTGTTAACCTCTGCTATCTCTGAAAAACAAAAACAAAAAAATCTTGCTTTTTCCCACTTTTCTGAGATTTAAAAAAGTTCATTTACAGGCTTGCTGTTCTTGAACTGTTTGCAAGTTTCTGTGAGGCCATTTTTGCTTGGGCTAAAGGAAAGTATCTCTGTTGATCAGTGGCAGTGAAAAACATTGAGCAGCCTGTCTGCCCCTGTGGGAGTGGTTACTGACTTGAAACTGTAGTTTTATTGGCCATTCTGGGTCAATTCCAAAACTCCTTCATCTTCCTCTCTTAAAACCCTCTTTGTTTTATGCTGCTTTTGAGCATAGCGCAACAACGGACAGCGCTGCCTAATTGGGTTTAAACTATTCCTGGCTCCACAAAGTCTGCTCTTCACTTTTTCCCTTAGAACTGCTCTATCTCTCAATTTAAACACCATATTCTCATTCTAAGGCCCTTCACTGGTCCAATTAAGTAATCCTACAAGTTAGCACTATTAAACCATAAGCACTACTTACTCTTATAATCTCTACGATTACCCTGTCCTCTATTGGTCCATCTTAAATTCAGTTTCCCTATTACTCTAGCATGTCCAAAGGTCAGTCAATGGTTTCCTCTCCAGTCCAGCTGGTGAATCTGGGAATTTTGAGGCAATGTTACAACTGTCTCATGTACACGGACAACCCTCTCCTCCTCCAAACAGGTTCAAATATATGTGAGAGATGCAGCTATTTAGCCAAACTGGAGGCTGAGCTCTCTCATCTCAAAACTGGTGTAACCAGTCAGGAGGAGAAGGTAACCTCACACAACACAATTCCAGTATCACATAGTCCCACCACATCAGCGAACCAAACACATAAATACACAAAAAATACTCGGAGGCTCTAAATAAAAATCTACCTAAGCAACAGAGACCTCCAACGCAGACATCCAAGCAAACGCTACCTCAAAATGAAACACACACAACACATAATCCACAAAGTCAGTGTGCCAAGCAGCCACAGCCCTTAAGGCTGAATAACACACCTGATACTCTTGTTATAGGTGACTCTATTGTCAGACACACTGATGTCCCGCTCACCAGGCTGAATAAAGAGAAGGTCACAGTGAGCTGCCTGTCGGGCGCTAGGATCCACCACATAACGCAAGCACTCAGGTCACTCCAAAGCAAATACAAATATGACTCAGTCATTGTACATGCTGGTGTGAATGACCTGAGACGTACCTCCCTGGACTACATGAAAAGAGACATAGAGGATCTCTCTGATCATGTAGCTCAGGCTGGTATGACCCTGACCTTGAGCAGCATCTTACCCTCACCTAGAATGATGCCACAGTACAAAGACAAAAGGATCGATTTTAACAATTGGCTAAAATTTTGGTGTCATTCAAAGGGGATCCAGTGTCTGTCAGCCTGCGATGACATGCTCGACAAGCCACGTTGCTTCGCTAGGGATGACTTGCACCTGTCACCACTGGGCTTTCGGATATTGGCAAAGGCTCTTGCCACCCCCATAGTGCCTTTTTTAGGCAAGGCTCAAAAGTCAAACCCACCCCCATAGAAAGCACAAGAAACAAGAAACTAAGGGTAATGCTGCTAAATGCCAGAAGTCTTAACCTCAAGATGCACGCACTCGAAGCTCTGCTCAGTATGGAGAACATCGATATCTGTGCAGTGACAGAAACCTGGTTCAAGGCTCCAGAGAGCACCCCAGCACTACCAGGCTATACCTCATATCATGCTTTTCGGCCCCAAAACCCAGACCGAACCACAAAAGGAGGGGGAGTTTCCATATTTATCAAGGATATCCACACCTCCAGGTTAGTGGCATTGCACGCATCGGAGACCATCCATGTGCAACTAACAGTGGGCAAGACTGCTTTTCAGTTTATAGCATCCTACAGACCACCCTCTCAAAGTCAGGAATCCCATTCGGCTTTCCTGAAAACATTGGAGAACATGAAGATCTCTCCGAACACCATTATATTGGGCGACTTCAACTACCCAAACATTGACTGGAAGCACTACTCAAGCCCCAGCACCTTAGCCCAAAGATTCCTGGAAATTATAAACTCAAATGCTATGGAACAACTAGTCACCACTCCCATAAGAGGGGACAATATACTAGACCTGACCATTACCAACATGGGGACTCTATGCCCCACACCAGAACTATATCCCTCATTGGTAAGATCAGACCATAAATTAATTTCACTGGATGTCCACATCCCGACTCCACCCCCAGCCCAGAAAACCACAGTGAAAAACTTCTCAAAAGTGAACTTCTCACTTCTCAAAACCAAAGTGGAATCCTTCAAGGCCCCAGGGCCAGTGGAAACTACAGCCCAAACTGCAGAATCCTATATAAATGCATTCTACGGACATCTCCAGGAATGCATGGATCATGCTATCCCAAACAAAACCAAGACCCAATCATCCAAAGGCAGGCGTCCAGTCTGGTGGACCCCTGCCATAAATAAACTGTACAACAGAAGAAGGAAGCTACTACATGATAGAGCAAAATCCCTAATAGGGAAGGCACCTCTGATCAGTACTAGCAAAAAATTACAATCCCTCATAAAATCCTCCAAGGCCAGCTTCGAGAAAAATTGCACAGGACACCAAAGACAATCATAAGGCTTTTTTCAGTTATGTTAGAAACCTGGGATGCAACTCCCAGACTTGTTCTGAGTTGATTCTAAATGACAAAAAATACACTGAACCCACAGACATCGCCAATATCCTGGCAGACAGGTTCAGTGCAAACTTCTCCACCCCCTTCCCCCCAAAAGAGCAAATATCTATCCCAGCAGAAGGCTGCCTCCCAAACATCTCAGATGCTCAGGTGAAGGCTGCCCTCTCCAAAGCAAAAAACACTGCTTCGATGGGACCAGATGGCGTCCCAGGTTGCATCCTACATGAACTACAAGAGGAACTAATCCCTCAAATAAAACAGCTATACAATCTTAGCCTCACTACAGGATATGTACCCACAGAATGGCGTACAGCAACAGTGGT
This sequence comes from Protopterus annectens, assembly GCF_019279795.1. Taxonomy (NCBI): domain Eukaryota; kingdom Metazoa; phylum Chordata; order Ceratodontiformes; family Protopteridae; genus Protopterus; species Protopterus annectens. The sequence continues at coordinate 691,556,727 of NC_056730.1, read as the reverse complement.
CCCACTCCACAAAGGTGGAGCATCTACGGACCCTGGAAACTATCGCCCCATAAGCCTGACTAGCTTAGACTGCAAGGCTATGGAGAGGATCATCATGGAGCTCATAAACAAAGACATTGGGGACCTACAGACACTAGATCCTACCAAGTTCGGCTTTGTCAAGGGCAGATCCTGCCTTTTGAACCTGGTTGACTTCTTTGAAACAGTCACCAAAGCCATAGATGAAGGAAAGGTAGTCCACACAGCCTATCTGGACCTTGCAAAGGCATTTGACACAATACCCCACTCGGGCATCATAGATAAGCTATCCAGCTTAAATATAAACCCCTATGTCACAAGATGGGTCGCAAACTGGCTCAAAGACAGAACCCACAGAGTGAGAGTTGCTGGAGCCATGTCAGACTCAAAACCGGTCACAAGTGGCGTCCCACAGGGTTCTGTCCTGGGACCACTCTTGTTCGGTATATACTTTTCCGAGGTACAGGCAAACGTGGGAGGACTATGGCTCACCAAGTTCGCAGACGACTGCAAACTGGGCCTCATAATCAACTCTCCAGCTGACACAAACATCCTTCAAAAGGGTCTCACAGAGACAGATAACTGGTGCCAGCACCATGGTTTAAAGCTAAATGCCAAAAAATGTATAGTCATACCCTTTGGCAAAAACAATGTGCCCACAAATTACCACATAGGTGGAAACCCATTAAGTACAGAGAAAGTTATTAGAGACCTGGGGACCCAAGTTGATAGCAATCTCTCCTTTGAAAACCAAATTGCCAAAGTGGTTAGAAATACCTTCTACATAGCCCACCTCATCACGAAGGGTTTCACATCTAGATCAAGAGAGGTAATCGTGCTTTATTCATCCCTCATCAGGCCCATCATAGAATACAATGCTCCTTTTGGGATGTACCTTACCCGACACCTGCAGCAATTAGAAAGACCCCAAAAGTATCTCACCAAGAGGATCAAGGGTCTCAAACAGATGCCATATACTGCTCGGTTAAAAAAACTCCAGCTCTACTCAGTTGCATACCGCCTACTTCGAGGCGATCTATGCCTGACATACAAAGCTATGTCAAATCCAGAATTAATGGACATGCTCCACCTCAGTAAATCTAAATCCCTTAGAGCCACACGCTCGAGGGACTTGAACCTCAGCACAGAAATAAATAGAACTTGCTGGAGGGACAGATTCATAACCCAGAGGCTCCCTTCGCTCTGGAATAGAATTCCAGTTCATGTGAGGCAGAGCACCTCACTGAATCTCTTCAAGAAGAATCTCGATAAGTGGATGGGGGATCGTAGGTTTGTCCCAGGGATTACTCCCGTGTCACTATTAAACAGAGGCACAGTAAACTAAACCTTAAAAAAGGGCACAGTATACTCAAATCAAGGGGTGGCGTAAGCCATACAGAATCGGGCTAGGCTTATAATTGCCCCAGGGCAGATAGCCTAGTATGAACCTATGAACCTATGAACCTATGAACAAATGCAAAATACCTCGCCAAACGCTATACGGTCATGAGACGCCAGACAAAAGTCTTCAAAGCTTATCAGAAATATCAAAAACTGTTATCCAGAATTAAAAATAATCCAATATTTAATGAAAATCGAACAGTTACAAGTTAAGTCCTTTCACCCGTTCAAAATACGGGCTTCATCAGAACTAACATTTTAAACTGATAATTACCATTTAAATAACCTTTTTGGCGCCAAAACATTGGCTCCATTTAAAGACACAAAGCAACCATAAAAATTGACAAAAAACTGTCAGTGCATATTGTATGATCAATGTTGACTTTACAAACTAACATTATAAGAAGCCATCAAATATTATATTAAAAATGACCTCCCTCAATTGATTACCATTACTATTAATGTAAGTTGAGCAAAGGCTTAATAGAAATAAAATAATTTAATCCTGGGGGGTAGATGCATCTGTGAAAAACTGCCACCACAGCTCCTTATATAATAATAAACCTTTGTGATCTCCCCCCCTCGGGTCCATCTTAACAATGTCCAATATAGCAAACTTAAATTGATGCTCATCACCCCAATTTTTTATGTGCCTATATAATGCGTTTTTCTCATCCTTCTTTTTAATACAGTATAAATGTGCATAAATTCACTTATGGAAATGCCTTTCAGTCTTACCAATATAAAAACTAGAACAGGCCCGACATTTAGCCAGATAAACAATAAATTTAGTCTTACAATTTCCCTGTCTAAACCTTATTCGAGACCTATGAATGTTATCTAATATTACTCCTTCCTCTTCATTTATGGTGTAACGTAAGTTACACATACCACATTTGTTAGTATGTTTATTAGAAGGATATTGAACAGTGGGACCTCTTTGTAAATATTTTTTAATATTAAATCACATTTTGTTAACAAAGATAGGACGGGGTCCGACACTATTCGTTACTTCATTGTCTGCCAAAATAATATTCCAATTAGTATTCAAAATTTGTTTAATTTTGAATGAATGCAGGCCATATTCTAAAACACAAGCTCTACTATAGTTAACTGCTGTATCAAAATGTCTGTCAGTGTGCGTGGAAATGGTATCTCCTTGGTTACAATTGTAACCCAATAAAGGGATATATCTTGTTCCCCATTCTTTGATAACTTGCCTACTCACTTTAAACATCATTCTTGAATCGCAACCTCTATCAGCAAATAAAGATGTAATAAAATTCACATCATTCAACATATCAGAATATAATGAAGTCATCCTAACAGCTCTGATTAACTGCCCATTAAAGATATTTCTTAAAAGTTTTTTAGGGTGATTGCTGGAATATTCCAGGTAGCTGTTGGAAAATGTGTTTTTCCTATAAATTTTAGACTGGACGTTCTTACCATCTTTAAATACCCAAGTGTCTTAATATGCTAACCCCTCCTTACTGTTGGAGGAAGTAAGCAGACGACAAAAAGTGAAGGGCTTTATTAGGAGGCATTTCTGCCATGTGCGTGGTGTGTGATTCTAGTTTTTGACCAGATTAAAGGTACAAAAATGGGGTAGATAGGAAAGTGATAAAATAGGGGGCAAGCAGGGGGAAGTACAAAGGGAAAGCAAGGGAGAGAATTAGGAAATAACCATAGCAATCAACTTTTTCAAAAGTGTAATATGAACATAGAAAATTGGATTAATTTGCACTATCACTTTAACACAGATGGGTGACAATAACACAATCATGTTGTATAGCCAATTGGATTGAATCAAGTATGTCAAGAATACACATGTGTGAAGTGGAAAGCTATATATGGGACAAAATGATTTTTGTGGGGCAGGTGCCCAGTTTGTTTTTATTTTATTTCAAAAAGAGAAGACTTTTGGGGAAAGGAAGTAGGAATGTCAGTGTGAGGTAAGTAGGGTAGGTGAGGAAGCAGGTGTAGACAAACAGAGCAAACAAGACTGACACAAGGATGGTGAGGGATGCAGAAGGTCGGGGGACACCATGATTGCAGATAGGGAGGGGACATCAGTGGTTCATGCCCGTCAGGCATGGGGACAATGACAATTTAGTCCTCACCCTCAGAACAGTCATCACTGTCCCCTCCATCAGCTTCCTGTTGGAGTGATTGATGTTTTGTTTTTCTAAGCATTCTAACAGGCAATCTCCATATAGCTAAGGTGTGTACCAAGGCGTGCACCACTGGTACATTCTATGACCTCAAGCACCATGCCTGGCATCTCCTGACAGGTGACAAAATCCCCACCTCTGCCAATACTCCCAGAAGGTATCACTGCACTAGCTGCTGGGGTAATTCTACCTGATGTTGAAGCCTCACTTAGTGCAGGGGCTGCAGAGGCGGTTCTGCCAGGTTGCATCCCACATGTACTGGGCATTGGTGAGGCAGCCATTGGAAGGGTGGCAGGCTGTGTTGCACTGTTTGGCCTTCCTCCCTGTGCTGGAAATAATTTTTTCAACTGTCAGAAAATTATGACATCAGAAATGTGCAATCATATATATTAAAATAAAAAAGAGAGATAAGGGGTGGAGTAAGAGAAAAAAAAAAGAAAAAAATAATTAGAACCATCATAGGTCACATACAATAAATTAATATTATAAAAACATATTTTTACTTTTACATTAACTATACTTTTTTAAAAATCCAAAATAAGACTGAGAATTGTTCCAAATCATGCTTGCAATATGAATATATTGCACATATGCTTTTAAAGATAATATAGATTAAGTTAACAATATGGCATTTATGACAATTTTGTTGAAATTAATATTTTTTTTAGTATGTATTTGTTACTTCTTGGATTTGAACCCACAACATCTGAATACATTATTACAACTGAGTCTTACAATTATCTTGAGCTACAGAATGAAGCCCGCACGTTTGATTTTACAGTTAAGATATGTATGCTTAATTTGAGAGCAATGTATGGAAGAACAATACTTTTAATAAAAAAATCATTAAATTGTGCTGCATATATCCCCCTTGTTTCTCTTAGTCTATCAGCATGGGCCTCTCTATTGAATGAAATCTCCTGGACAGTTACAAAATAAAAAGGAGATAAAAAGAGCATTATGCATACCAGTATTGGCTATATCCAGATTTGTATATTATTTAATGTATTGTTATCTATATACTTACACAACTGTGGGATCTCAGCATTCCTAAACTCATCCAGCCACTGGGTGAGTTGTGCCTGCGTGCACCTTTTCAGGTCATTGTAATGGTGCCTGCATTGCTCCCCAGTGTGTGAAATGCCAGTCACACTAGAGACAGCCTTGGCTAGACTGCTCCTCTAATTGGATTCTAAAATAATCTGCCAGTAGACCTCTTTATACTCAGTTTTCATTTCCAATGCACCCCTACAACATCAACAGGTACTGCCTCTAATACAAAAACAAAAACTTAGCTTCCTGACATAAGAGTCTTTTTAGTTTCCTTTCTGTCTTGCCAACATAAAAAGCATTACATACCATGCACAATGCAATATACACTATCCCACTAGCATCTCAAGTATTGTAAGACTTTGCCACAATATATCTATCCCTACTTTCCTTATAAATCATTTCAGCCTTAATGATAAAAGGACATTGTGAGCATGATCCACATTTAAATGTACCCACTTTTTTCTTTCTATTCCAATTTATACTATTTTGATTATGCTCCAACAAATCTTTAATATTGGATCTCTTTCTAAAAATGCACTTCAAGGGTTTATCAAAAATCAACCTCAGGCCTGATAAACTACAATTTTTTTTCTATTCCTTCTGAATTAGACTCTTAATAATTTCAGCATCTCAATTAAAATCAGTCACAAAGACACTTTCAAAGCTTTTTTCTTTATCAATAAAGTCCCCATCTTTATTAACATTAATATCACTAATAGAATGGAAATCAGACCCAAAATAGATGCAAACTTATCCTTCTGGCCTTGTAATACTGCACACTGAATATCCCTTATCAAATCTTTAGGGTAGTCTCACTCACTAAATATACCATTCAGTAGTTCGTATTCACCAAGAAAATCCTGTTCATGATGTAATTCTACTTGCTCTAACAAACTATGCTTATCTTTTGGTAATATGGGTGGGCACTCGTAATATAAAGGTAAGAGTTCGAATAAGTCTGTTTGCTATATATCTTAGACTTAAACTTTCCATTGTTCTTCCAAACAGTAACATCCAAATAATTCACTTTATCGTAACTAATGTTATATGTAAATTTCAAAAAATTAGTAGAATTAGACATATATGTAAAAACTTCCATAAACTTTTCTTCAGTATCCACCAAAACAAAAAAATATCATCCAAGAAATGTTTATATAAATTCCAACTATCCTTATATTTAGAATTCAAAATAAGCATATCTTCACAAACAGATAGGACAAAGTTTGCATAAGTGGGTGAGCATCTTACTCCCATAACTATCCCACTTAATTCTTGGAAAATCATTGATATCCTTATCACTGTTAGAAATGCAGTAGAGAATCGGTTATCCAAACTAATTGGAACCTAGGATAGTTTGGATAATCAAACTGTTCGGATAATCAAACATATAATTGAACCAGATAAAAAAACTTCTAAAAATGCTTCCAAACTTTCATGGACAAGTCCTAAGGTTTAAATCAGTTACAGTATTACACATAATGCCAACTTCTCAAACATGCAACAAAACCAGTCTATCCAACAGAAAACAATGAAACACATCATACTCAATTTTAAACTTTCAAGTGATATCAAAGTTCACTGGTTAATGTAAACCATTTTTAGTAACATTCCAAAAACTATGCCAGATGCTGTTTAACTGTTAGAAGTAATGTAAATGTTTTCCTTTTTGCTTATAATACATTGACCTCTATTAACTATTTGAAATATACATCTCGTACACCCTCCTAATCAGGGACTAGATGATGAAAACTTTCACTTCTACAAGTAATGCTGGGATACTGCAAACTCACCAACAAAAATGAAATTCTGACAGGACAGGATGCAGTTTTTGGTCTGTCTCCCAAAAGTTGTAAGAAAACCATGTGGCTACAACTGTCAGAAGTAGACACTTCACACACCACAGATTTTTCAAAATCTCCAAAGACATATACGGCAGTACAAAAAAGCTAACTGCAGAAGTTTCTTAAAAGACTCAGAATTCAACCCAACACAGGAAGAATGCACAATGCATTTTTCTAGTCAAATAGTACCTCATACCACGCAAAGAATTACAATTTTTTTTCAGAATGATTATACAATCACCTGAAGCAGCCAAGATTCAATAGTGTTCCTGAAGCATCATACCATAGTTTCCAAGCAGTGCAAAGTTCAAGAATTATCTTGACTCAAGAATCTCAAAATATATTTAATATCAAGGACTAGGCATGGTATATGACTTTACATTATAGCTGAAATATAATTTTTTTAAACAAGTTGAACTGGTATGTGTTCATTTGTCCATAACACAGAGAAGGTTTTGCCACTTTCACAGGACAGGAAAAAGTACATGCAAACATCTAAATTTGTCTCATCGTTTATGGTCAGCTACTGCAAATATTTAAATTTAATGTAAATTCTAAAGAAACTATTTTTAAATCAGCCAACTAAATTTTAAAGAAAGCACACTGGAATTAATTTCTGCACCTGTTCCAATGAACTGAAGTGTCACGCAAAGACTCTACAACACAAATTACATGTATATACACACACACTACTTGTTGTTATAGCTGAACGAAGTGGAAGAAGGAACGAATAGTGTGTATTGCACTGTGTGTGGTACATCACACGTTTTATGTTGGCAGTTTTTAGTGTAGCAGCCAGCTTAACTTCAATGTTTCATTAACAGTTTACAGTCACACCAGTCTATCAGTGACTACAGCAAATGTTTCTTAACAGACTTTTCAGGAGCACACCAGTGTAATGTGGTCATTGTTACTCAGAAATGTGCACCGTTTAATTTCACTCTTTTTATATGTTGATGAACTCTTACGTAAGACAGAGAGCAATGGTAAAACATCATATAAAGACAAAGAGTTATAGCCTGGCTCCCAGGGAAACAGTAAGCACAACTATAGCAAGTATGAGGCAAAGAGAATGGCTAGCCAGGGTGCAAGCTGTTAGGAGATGTAATCATTGCTTTTGAACAGGCACTGATTACTCTGTTAACAAGAAAGAGCTCTTTGTGGGGGGTTTAAGGTGGCTGTGCGACTTTGTACAAATCATTAGGCACCAAGCATTTTCCCAAATTCTTGATAACTACAACTGCATCACCATGATTCACCTGATGACTTTTAACAGATCCCCTTCAGAAAATTGAAAATCAAAATATCCAAAACTCAAAATGGAATTTGCCCTTCTCCAGAGTTTTCTGTGTCACCATCCCTGATAAGATCTGACCACAAAGTGGTCACTTTCAAAGTCACCATTTCCCCTGACCCCACTAGCTAGGGTCTAACAAAAAAAAACTTCCCCAAAGCTGATTAAAACCTCCTGAGGGAAGATATAAATAGCTTCACAGCCCCCTCCCCCTCCACAGGAAATGGCACATATGTCCAAACGTACACCAAAGTACTATGTGATCATTTATATAGCTCCATGGAATCAGAAATACTTGACAGGATGAAATCATCCTCCTCAAGGAAAAATAAACCTGTCTGGTGGACATCTGGAATAAATAAACTCTATAATAAAAGGGAAAAAAATGCTGTCCAGGACCAAGAAGGAGCAGGTGCTTAACTGAAACAATCTCACCTTAGCCTGAACAAGTAAATACGAGCAATAGTGAAATCCTCCAAAGCAAACTTCGAGTCCAAACTGGCCACATATACTAAAGACAATCATAAAGCCTTCTTCACATATGCTTGCAATCTCAAGGGAAACACCCAGATCTGCTCAAAACTGATGGTCAAGGACACCCCATACAGAAATGCTGTAGATATAGCCAACCTGCTGGCAGACAGATTCAGTGAAAACTTCAACCCTTTTTCCCCCATCGTAAAACAGGACATCCCCAGTAGCTGCCCCCTCCCCTTATCTCTAGCTAGCAAGTCATCATTGCCCTCTCAAAGGCAAAAAATGCAGCCTCCATGGGATCTGATAACATCCCAGGCTGCATCCTACATGAACTCAGGCAGGAACTTGGAGGACCATTAGGCATCCTATTCAACCAAACCCTGAATACCAGCTTTGTCCCAGCTGAGTGGAGGACAGCCACTGTCATCCCTTTGCACAAAGGTGGACCGTCCACCGATCCAGAAGATTATAGACCCATCAGCCTAACTAGCCTGATCTGCAAGACCATGGAGTAGATTATCATGGACTACATTAACAAGGACATTGGCAATGCCCAGACACTCGATTCCACACAGTTTGGTTTTAGCAAGGGGAGGTCATGCCTGTTAAATTTGGTTGACTTCTTTGAGACGGTTACCAAGGCCATGGATGAGTGAAGACAGTGTACACTGCCTACCTTGACCTCCTAAAGCCTTTGATATTATTCCCCACTCAGGTACAATAGATAAAAATCTCTCAACTAGGCCTCAATCCATATGTTACCAGATGGGTATCAAACTGGCTCACTGATAGAACCTGCCTAGTCAAAATAGGAGAAGCCACCTCAAGCAGTAGACCCGTACCGAGCGGTATATCCCAGGGATCAGTCTTGGGGCCACTGCTCTTTAGGATATACTTTTCTGAGGTGTAGGTCAAAACCAGTGGGATATGACTGACCAAGTTTGCAGATGACTGCAAGCTGGGTGCTGTCATCAATTCCCCTAGTGATGTAGACATCCTCTAAGAGGGTCTCACCCAAACAAATGACTGGTGCCAGAAACATGGCCTCAAACTGAATGCTAAAAAATGCATCATCATTCCTTTTGGGGAGCGTAATGTCCCCACAAATTATCACATTGATAATAAAGTCCTAATCATGCAATCAGTCATGAAAGACTTGGACACCCAGTTTAATAGGAAACTGACTTTTGACCACCATACTGCCTCAATTGCACGGAAAGCTTTGTACATGGCCCACCTCATTAGTAAGGGTATCTCATCCATGGACAAGGAGGTCATAACATCCCTGTATTCTTCCCTTGTAACACCCATTATTGAGTACAATGCTCCTTTTGTCATGTACCTTACTAAGCATATGCAGCAGCTGGAGAGACCACAGAGGTTCCTGACCAGGAGAATCCAGGGCTTCAGACATCTACCCTGCACAAATAGGGTAAAGGCCCTGTTCCTCTACTCAGTCTCCTACAGACTCTTCAGAGGTGACCTCTGTCTGGCATACAAAGCAGTCTAAGACCCTGCCCTGATGGGACTGCTGCATATCCACAAGTCAAGCTCAACTAGAGAAACCCACATGCTCAACCTCAATCTGGTCTGTGACATCAATAGGACTTGGTGTCGGGACAGATTGTGTCCCAGAGACTCCCACTTTGTGGAATAGACTCCCTCTCCATGTCAAGCAGAGTACCTCATGAACTCTTTTTAAGTGCAACCTAGATAACTGGATAGGGAACAGAAAATACACCCCTGGGATTCCACCTATGTTCCTGCTGGACAGTGGCATAGGGTGCTGACTTGTTGAAATATGGACTAAATTCTTGGCTAGGCTTGTAAGGGCCTCATGGCTAATAGCCTAGTAACTTCCTATGATCCTATGGTTCCTTGGTTGTCATCTGTAAGAAAAAGAAAGAGGATCACTATAGGTTTTGTCTTTCCAAGTCAAATTTTTGTTGTATATCCTGTTTACTCTGGGGTGCCACCATGGAGGTTTATTTTGGAGTTACTTATTGCTTACTTTTGGTAGGTACAGTTTCTATTTACACAGTCCAGGAATCTTTGTACCTGCAGATCTGAGGCATTTAAGATTTTGATTTTATGGAGGGGTAATTAAAGTCCCAATGACTAGGATATTGGTTTGGTGTTGTGTCTCTAGTAGGTAGGAATATGTGCTGTGAGTTTCTTTGGACATGGAGGGTGACCTACAGCTGGCTAGGTATGATACAGGATTTTATGTATCATTATCTGCATGTGGAGAAAGTCCAGTACATCATCTTATTTAACAAACCTGAAGGTATGCTTGTTGTTGATGTATATCATGAAAATTCTGTGTTTAAACCCTGCCTGTAGAGATATTGGTCTAAAGGTGTGGAATCCAGTGTAACATTGCACTGCAGGGATGCAGTCTGGGGCTTTAAACCATGTATCAGTAACTGCACAGATGTCTACATTCTCAAGGGAGAGGAGGGGTTGGAGGAAGTTTGTTTTTTGTTTTGACTCCTGGCATTGAGCAGTATTGCCTTGAGGTTCACTTATTACTTTTGCTATGTTGATAGTTTTTTTTTCAATTTGGCATTGACTAAAAACACACTATGGGGTGGATAAAATTTTAGCTAGTATTAAACAGACTAGAGGAGACAGGTGCAGACCATCCTTGGAAATGCAACATGGTCTGTTAGCCATGTTCTCCCATGCTAAAAAATATTGGATCCCCTTAGAATGACGCCAGAAATTCAGCCAATTGTTAAAATTAATCATCTTTTGATCATATTGTGACATTGTCCTCAGGAAAGTTAATATGCTGGTCAGAGTTAAGCATCTTGCCAGCCTGAAGCACATAGTCTTAGAGCTCCATAATGTCTCTCTTCATATAGTCCAGGGATGTGTGTCTCAAGTCATTTACACCTACATGGACTCTGATGGAATCATACTAGTTAGTACCTGTGGTGTAATAATGTGTATCCATGCATAATAACGTGCATTCATGCATAATGAGTCCATGCATCATTTGGCAGAGCCTGGCTCCAGTTAGGCAATTTATTGTTATCTTTTGCTTGTTCAACCTGGTTAGAAGGGAGTAAATATGTCTTGCAAGAGATTCCTCCTTGACTAGAGTCATCAGAAGTGTGTTTGCTTGCCTTAAGTGCTTTGTATTTGGGGTTCCATTGAGTGTGACTGTATGTGTAATGTTAGTTGTTGTTTTTGATGAGTGCTTTTGGGTTTGCTGAGGAACACCTTTGCCAATTGGTGTTCTAGAAGATCTTTGTTGTTTAGGAAGATTGGATTTTAGTGCCTCAGCATATGATGGTCTACATGTGTGTTGTTTGCTATGTGTGGAGAGTGTTGTGTATGTGGTTTTGACAACTTGACGTGTGTTTGCATGAGAAAGTTTAGTCCCCAGTCACATTATGAAAGTGTGTATCTGGCATGCTGTATCTGATACTTTAAGGATTAAGTTCTTATCAAAAAATATGAGACAATTGCTTCATTGCCTCAAGAGACCCATATCCATCAAGGTGGCTACAGAGAAATTAAGAAATGAGATATCCATTCTGTCTGCTCCTTTAATTGGTGAACTACAACACAGTGGGGTAGAGGGGTTTACATAAGGCTATTAAGGGTGCTTTATTGAGGTAAACTTGGTTAAAAATGCAGCAGAGATTACTTAAAATAAGTTATACAATTGTCCTATATGCCATGGGTATCAGAAGATATTACTTCTAGTGAATGGGCTGCTGTATTAGGTATCTCTCCCCCCTTCAATTGGTAGCCAGGATTCATTTCATTTAGTGGATTTCCAGATATCTATTGGTTTGGGTACAAACCACTGCACAGTTTGGAGTTTCTTTACATTTATATATTTATTTATTTATTTATTTACATTTGTTTATCGGGAAATTCCGACTGGATGCAGGTCCTTTTTCAGCGGATGCCCGGGGAGAAAAGCTCCACATCATGTACATGATAAACAGAGATACAAAGTTGCAGCAATAGTAAACAACATTACAGGTTGTTGGCTTTAATACAATAACAAGATATTGATCATCAACAGTATATACAGAAAATGTTGCAAGTTAAGATAGTTTCTTGTCATTTATAATATTAGTAACAAAGTTGTCAGACAAGATGTTAAAGTATGTAAAGACAACTAGCTATTTCTGTCTGTGGTTAGTAGTGGCGGTAGTATAGTTGAGTTAAGAGTCTAGGTAGGAGGTGTATATCTATATACACATATCGATACCTATACATCTAATCTATCTATCTGTACTTATATTTTTTCAAATTACTCCTTTATTGCAGTTCTTTCTCTTTTTGTCTTTAAATATTAATGGTTCTGTTTTAAGGGGAAAATGTGTTTGTTTTAATGAGTCAAACAAAATAAAGGGGATTAAATTTGAATTGAGGAAGGAGTTGAAGAAATATAGGTGTAAAATAGGTTCATAGGTTCATAGATAGGTACTAGGCTATCGGCCTGAGGGCCTACGTAAGCCTAGCCAGCAAGGTTCCCTGGCTTAGGCCACCCAAGAAAGTTATTTTCCTGTGCCACTGTCGAGCAGAGACACAGAAGTGATCCCCAGGGTGTATTTCCTATTTCCCATCCACTCATCAAGATTTTTTCTTGAAGAGTGCTAATGAAGAACTTTGCTTGACATAGATGGGTAGCTTGTTCCAGAGTATAGGAAGTCTCTGGGACAGGAATCTATGCCTCCAGCATGTTCTGTTTATTGTGGTGACAAGGTTTAGGTCTCTAGAGTGTGTAGCTCGGAGGGATTGGGATTTCTTTAGGTGTAGCATGTCCAACAGCTCTGGGTTTGACATAGCTTTATATGTTAGGCAGAGATCACCTCGGAGTAGGCGATATGCCACGGAGTAAAGCTGGAGTTTTTTGAGACGGTCTGCACAGGGCATTTGTTTGAGGACAGTAACCCTCTTTGTGAGGTACTTCTGTGGCCTTTCCAGCTGCTGCAGATGTCTTGTGAGGTACATTCCAAAAGGGGCATTGTACTCTATAATGGGTCTAATGAGTGTCAAGAAGAGAGGAACAATGACCTCTTTTTTCCTGGATGAGGACCCTTTTATGATGAGGTGTGCCACATAGAAGGACTTCCTGACTATTGTGGCGATGTGACTATCAAAGGACAGACTACTGTCTACCTGGGTCCCAAGGTCTCTTATCACACATTCAGTGTTAAGTAGACTGCTGTCTATGTAGTAGTTCATGGGTACAGAGTTTTTACCAAAGGGGATGACAATGCACTTTTTGGCATTGAGCTGGAGGCCATGGCTCTGACACCAGGCATCTGTCTCAGCGAGGGCCGTCTTTAGGATTTCCACATCATTTGGGGACTTGACTATGGTTCCTAGTTTGCAGTCATCTGCAAACTTTGTTAGCCAGAGGCTTTCTGTGTTAGCCTGTACTTCAGAGAAGTAGATACCAAACAGGAGAGGTCCCAGGACTGAACCCTGTGGTACTCCACTTGTCACTGGTTTGAGGTCAGATTTGGAGTGTGCAACTTTTACAGTGTGGGTTCTGTCAGTGAGCCAATTGGCAACCCTTCTTGTGATGTATGGATTTATACCTAGTTTAGCGAGTTTAGCTATAATTCCAGAATGGGAAATGGTGTCAAAAGCTTTGGCGAGGTCAAGATAGGCTGAGTGAACCACCTTACCCTCATCTATGGCTTTGGTGACTGCCTCAAAGAAGTCGATCAGGTTCAGGCTTGATGTGCCTTTCACAAACCCGAACTGGGTGGGATCCAGAGTTTGGAGGTTACCAATGTCTTTGTTTATGAGTTCCATGATGATACGTTCCATGGCCTTGCAGGCCAGGCTCATCAGGCTAATAGGGCAATAGATCCTGGGATCAGTGGTGGCTTCCCCTTTGTGGAGTGGGATAACTGTTGCTGTACACCATTCAGTGGGCACAAAGCCTGATGTGAGGCTATGATTGAACATGGTGCTTAGGTGGGGAGCCAGTTCATTCTGAAGTTTGTGTAAAATGCAGCCTGGGATGTTGTCTGGTCCCATGGATGCTGTGTTTTTGGCTTTAGAGAGTACAGCTTTTACCTGCGTAGTTGTGATTACAGGGACTCTGCATTCTTCCTGTATAGATATGGGCCCTTTAGGGGGTGAGGGGGGTAAAGTTAGCACCGAACCTATCTGCCAGGATGATGGCAATATCAGTTGATTCTGTAATTTTCGTGCCGTTGTGCAGTAACTCAGAGCAGATATGGGTGTTGCCATTAAGATTCTTGACATAGTTATAGAATGCTTTGTGGTTGTCCTTAGAATCAATGGCAATTTTGTTTTCATAGCTAGCTTTGGAGGATCTTATAAGGGATCTCAGCTTCTTACTGAGGCTGACCAGGGAGCTCTCTTTTGCAACAATTTCTTCCTTCTGTTGTACAGTTTGTTTATGGCAGGGGAGATTGGCTTCTTTTTTTTTGGAGGATGGCATCTTGGTTCTGTTTGGGATAGCACGATCCATGCACTTGTGTAAGTGCTAAAGAGTGCATTTGTGTAGGATTCAGCAGTTGTAACTGTATTGTCCATCTGCATGGGTGTCATGAAGTTCACCACTTCTGTCTTAAAAAGCATGAAGTTGGCTTTGGTGAAATTTTTTATAGTGGTTTCCTTAATGGGGGGGCGGGGCGGGATGTGGATATCAAGGGTGACTAGCTTATGGTCGGTTCGGACCAACGAGGAGTTGACTTCAGGTGTGGAACACCAGTCACTCATGTTGATAATGACTAGTTCTAGGATATTGTTGCCCTTGGCGGGGGTGTGGATAAGTTTATCTAGGACACTGGCGTTTATGAATTCCAGAAAGTGTTGTGTGAAGGAGTTGATACCTGAGTAGTTTTCCCAGTTAATGGTGGGGTAGTTGAAATCACCCATTATTAGGGTGTTTGGTTGAACCCTAATATTTTCCAGTACATCAGGTAAAGAGGAGTGGGAATCCTGGGGCTCGGTGGGGGATCTGTAGCAAGCTACAATTTGGATTGCAGTTTTGCCCAGAGTTAGTTGCACTTGGATAATCTCGGATGCATTATGCTGAGCAACTAGCCTGGAGGTGTGGATATCCTTAATGAATATGGATACACCTCCACCTTTGGTGTTCTGGTCCAGGTTACATGGCCAAAAAGTGTGGTATGAGTTATAGCCTGGTAGTGCAGGGATGCACTCTGGAGCCTTGAACCAGGTCTCAGTCACTGCACAGGTATAGATGTTCTGCATTTTAAGGAGTGCCTCGTATGAGTGCATTTTGAGATTTAGACTTCTAGCATTGAGTAGCATTACCCACAGTTTTTGCTTGCCTGTTCTTGTTACGGTGGTGAATTTGTCATTTGAACCTTGCCTAAAAATGGCACTATAGGGATGGCAAGAGCCTTAGCCAGTATCTGGAATCCCAGGGGTGACAGGTGCAGGCCATCTCTGGCAAAGCATCGTGGTCTGTTGACCATGTCATCCCAAGCAGACAGATACTGGATCTCCTTAGAATGACACCAGAAGCTTAGCCAATTGTTGAAGTCAATCATTTTGTCCTTGTACTGCGGTATCATTCTGGGCGATGGCAGAATGATATTCAGGGCTAGGGTCATACCTGCCTGGGCTACAAGATTGGAAAGCTCTTCCATGTCTCTTTTCATGTAGTCCAGAGAGGTACGTCTCAGGTCATTTACACCAACATGGACAACGACAGAGTCATATTTGTACTTATTGTGGAGTGACCTGAGTGCGTGGGTTATGTGGCAGATCCTGGCACCCGACAGAGAGCTGACAGTAACCTTCTCCTTGTTTAGCTTGGTGAGTGGGACATCAATGTGCCTGACTATAGAGTCATCTATGACTAGTCTGTTGGATATGTTGTTTTGCCTTATTGGCTGTGGTTGAGTGGCACACTGAGTCTGTGGGTTATGTGTCATTTGGGGTGCATTGGACGGTCGAAGTTGCTTGCGTTTCTGCTTTGGACATCTCTGTTGCTTGGGCAAAATATTACTTGAGAGCCTCCATGAATGTTTTTGTGTTTCTATGTGTGGATTTTGGTGGTGTAGATTTAGTGAGACTATGTGATAACTGTGGTGTGGTGCAAGTGTTTACCTTCTCCTCTTGAATGTCAAATTCAGTCTTGGTTGGAGAGAGCTTTACCTCCAGTTTGGCTAGATAAGTGCATCTCTCACAAGTTGAGTGTTGGGTGGTAGGAGGAGAGGGTTGTCTGTGTGCTTGATGCAATTTCTACATTGTCCCAAGATGCCCAGATTTATCAGATAGACAAGAGAGAACGCTGGGAGCTGACCTTTGGACATGCCTGAATAAAAAAATATTTTCCTCTAGATAAGTGAGGAAAGTGAGTACAAGAGCTGTTTTTCTCTAAGCAAGTGAGAAAAGTAAGTGCAAAAACTGTTTCCCTCTAGGTAATGAGAAAGGTTGAGTGCTATAGTAATTAGTAGCTTATTTAGTGCTTGCAACAAGTTCTGAACAATCGCTGAGCTCAAATAAGCAAATTCAAGTGCTAAAACTTAACTAGACTAGTTACAGGAAAGAAACAAGTGCAAATGCGGGCTTTCAAATCTGAAAGTTGAGAGAGATCGAAAAGATTGCCCAGACAGCCAATAACTACAATTTCTTGGCCAGAACCACTCCTTATGTGGTAGATAGGGTACCTAGTGCTTATTACTCCCACTGACAAGCTAGAAGGCTTCCCTCCAACACAGAAAGGCTTGGGGGGGGGGGGTGGCTCAGAAGCTTACATACAGTCCTGGATACAGCAAATCTGTATCTGGACTACACTGGTTACAGGAAAGGTAGGAAACAGGCTTACAGTTTTTTTAACAGAAAAGTAGCTAAAACAGCAGTAAAAACAATTCAAATGCAGTGCAAGCTAGCACACTTGAGTATGTAGCAATATTAGACCAAACAGTTTAAAAAATGCAAATAAATTAAAAATGACTAAAAACAAGGGCAGAAGGAGTGTATTAGGTAGAATGTGGTAAAGAGATGGGACTGGGGGGAGTGTCCCAGATCATATCTACAGTGGGGTGGGCAACTGCAAAAGCAACAAAATTTAAACAACAAACCAGAAATAGAGAGGGTGGGTGGGACAAAACACTTTCAGCAGAGATCTGAAAAACTATACAGTGAAAAGAAGTACACTGTTCAAACATTTATTGAAACACAACAGAGCAATTTTCACCTTTATAGGTATTCATAGGTTCATAGGTGATTGCTAGGCCTAAGGCACAAGAGCCTTTACAAGCCTAGCCAATAATACCCAAGATATGGCAATATTATACCTTAATTCCTTAGATATGGATGGGGTTGTGTCAGGGTAGTGGGTCTTTTGGTTTTGGAGCCCTGAGTCATTTTGCAGACTGCTTCTGTCCATAAGGGACATGGACAGTATCCTGGTAGTGAACTTATGGGTCCCCATCCATTTATCCAAATTCTTTTTGAAGAGAATGACAGATGTTTTTTTTTTATGAAGATGGGAAGTTTATTCCATAGATGAGGTAGCCTTTGGGATATGAATCTGTCTCTCCAGCAAGTTCTGTTAGAGTCACAAATATGGTTCAGGTCCACGGAATGCATAACCCTTGTATACTTTTTCTTGTGAATATGTACCATTTTCCTCAGGGCTGGATCAGAGAATGCCATGTAAGTCAGGCATAAGTCCCCTCTCAATAAACAATATGAGAAAGAGTAAAGAGATAGGGACTTTAGTCAGTCTGCATAAGACATGTGTAGAGCTTTTTGTTTTTTTTTTTTAGTGAGAAACCTTTGGGGCCACTCCAGTTGGTATAAATGCCTGGTTAGGACATGCAGAAAGGAGCATTGTTCTTGATTATGGGCTCTTGCTACCGCTATATTGCCTTTTTTTAGGCAAGGTTCAAATGACAAATTCATCACCCTAACAGGTACAAGCAAGCAAAATCTGAGGGTAATGCTACTCAATGCTAGAAGTCTAAATCTCAAAATGCACTCACTCGAGGCACGCCTTAAAATGGAGAACATTGACATTTGTGCAGTGACAGAGACCTGGTTCAAAGCTCCAGAGAGCACCCCTGCACTACCAGGCTATAATTCATACCACACCTTTTGGCTACCTAACCCGGACCGAAACACTAAAGGTGGAGACATATCCATACTCATTAAGGATATCCACACCTCCAAGCTAGTTGCTCAGCATAATGCATCCGAGATTATCCAAGTGCAACTAACTCTGGACAAAACTGCAATCCAAATTGTAGCTTGCTACAGATCCCCCACCGTGCCCCAGGATTCCCCACTTCTCTTTTACACTGGGAAAAAATTAGGGTTGAAACACACCCAACACTAATAATGGGGGGACGTCATGTACCAACTATTTTGCTTAACGTTTTCTGGAATTCATCAATTCTAATGCCTTGGATCAACATATCCACAATCCCACCAGAGACAGCAATATCCTCGACCTGGTCTTCACCAACATAAGTTACTGGTGTTCCACACCAGAAGTCAATTCCTTGTTGGTCAGATCCGACCACAAGCTAATCACCCTAGACATCTACATCCTACTACCACCCCCTCATTAGGAAAACAACTGTAAAACATTTCTCCAAAGCCAACTTCATGCTTCTTAAGACAGAAGTGGCAAACTTCATGACACCCATGCAGATGGACAATAGAGGTACAACTGCTGAATCCTACACAAATGCACTTTATAAGCACTTACACAAGTGCATGGATTGTGCTATCCCTAACAGAACCAAGATGCTATCCGCCAAAAAAAGGAAGCCAATCTGGTGGTCTTCTGCCATAAACAAACTCTACAACAGAAGAAAGAAACTGTTGCAAAAAAGAGTAAAATCCCATGATTGGAGGAACTCCCTGGTCAGCCTCAGTAAGAAGCTGAGATCCCTCTTAAAATCCTCCAAAGCTAGTTTGAAAACAAAATCGCCACTGATTCTAAAGACAACCACAAAGCATTCTATAACTATGCCAAGAATCTCAATGGCAACACTCAGATCTGCTCTGAGTTACAGCACAATGACACTAAATATACAGAACCAACTGATATTGCCAACATCCTGGCAGATAGGTTCAATGGTCACTTTACCCCCCTTTCGCCCCCTAAAGGGCCCATCTCTATACTGGAAGAATGCAAACTTCCTGTAATCACGGATGCACAGGTAAAAACCTCACTCTCCAAAGCCAAGAACACAGCATCCATGGGACCTGACAACATCCCAAGCTGCCTTCTACATGAACTACAGAATGAATTGCCTCCCCAACTAAGTAGCGTGTTCAATCATAGCCTCACCTCAGGATTTCTGCCCATTGAATGGTACACTGTGATGGTTATCCCACTCTACAAAGGGGGAGCCACTACAGACCCCGGAAACTACCGCCCCATTAGCCAGATGAGCCTGGTCTGCAAGGCCATGGAATGTATCATCATGGAACTCATAACAAAAGACATTGGAGATTGCCAACTCTAGACCCCACACAGTTTGGGTTTGTAAAAGGCAGATCATGTCTCCTACACCCGATAGACTTCTTGAAGCAGTCAACAAAGCCATAGATGAGGGTAAGGTGGTTCACACAGCCTATCTAGATCTCACGAAGGCATTCAACACCATCCCCCACTCTGGAATTATAGCTAAACTCACTAAACTAGGTATAAATCCGTATGTCACAAGATGGGTTGCCAACTGGCTTACTGATAAAACTCACACTGTGAAAGTAGCAGACTTCAGACCAATGAGAAGTGGAGTACCACAGGGTTCAGTCCTGGGTCCTCTCCTGTTTGGTATCTACTTCTCTGAAGTACATGCTAACACAGAAGGTCTTTGGCTAACTAAGTTCACAGATGACTGCAAACTAGTAGCCATAATCGAAACTTCTAATGATGTGGACATCCTACAAAAGGGCCTCACTGAGACATATGCCTGGTGTCAAAGCCATGGTCTCAAGCTCAATGCCAAAAAGTGCATTGTCATCCCCTTTGGTGAAATCTCTGTACCCATGAACTACCACATAAGCGGTAGTCTACTTAACACCAAAAGTGTGATAAGAGACCTTGGGACACAGGTGGACAGTAGTCTGTCCTTTGATAATCTCATCACCACAGTGGTCAGGAAATCTTTCAATGTGGCACACCTCATCACAAAAGGTTGCGCATCCAGAAAAAAAGAGGTCATTGTTCCCCTCTACTCATCACTCATTAGACCCATTGTAGAGTACAACTCTCCTTTTTGTATGTACCTCACAAGACATCTACAACAACTTTAAAGGCCACAGAAATACCTCATAAAGAGGATTACTGGCCTCAAACAGATGCCCTATGCAGACTGTCTCAAAAAACTCCAGTTTTACTCCATTGCATATCGCCTACTCAGAGGTGATCTCTGCCTAACATACAAAGCTATGTCAAACCCAGAGCTGTTGGACATGCTCCATTTAAAGAAATCCCAATCCCTCCAAGCTACATGCTCTAGGGACCTAAACCTTGTCACCACAATAAACAGAACATGCTGGAGGGATAGATTTCTGTCCCAGAGACTTCCCATACTCTGGAGCAGACTACCTATCTATGTCAAACAGAGATCCTCATTAAAATTCTTCAAGAAAAATCTTGATGATTGGATGGGTAATAGGAAATCCCCCCCGGGGATCACTTCTGTGGCTCTGCTTGACAGGGGCACAGGAAAATAATTTTCTTGGGTGGCAAAAGCCAGTGTACCTTTTTGGCTAGGCTTGTATAGTCCCTAGGGCTAATAGCCTAGTACCTACCTATGAACCTATGAACCTAAGAGGGCTACGTACGATGGCACTATGACTTCCTTTTATCTTGATGCCATGCCTTACTTATAAGTTGAGCCACACAGAAGGATTTCCTCACTATTGTAGCTACCTGGTAGTCAAAGTTTAAGTTACTGTCTATCTGTGTTCCTAGGTCCCTCACCACTGGGCCTACTTTTAGGGGTGTGCTATCAATATTATAATTTGCAGGGATATCTGATTTATTGAAGTATATGATTATACATTTTTAAGCATTTGGCCTCAGACCATTGTTTTGGAACCAATCATTTGTCATTTTTAGGCCTGTTTGTAGGATGTCAACATAATTTAGGGATTCAATAATTGCTCCCAGCTTATAGTTGTCAGCAAACCTGGTGAGCCAGAGGCCTCCAACATTGGTCTTCACTTCAGAGATGTATATACCAAATAGGAGGGGTGCCAACACTGAGCCCTGTGAGACATTGTGAGTAACAGGTTTCTTCTTGGAAGTGGATTCACATAACCGGACAACATGTGCCCTGCCCATGAGTCAGTTGTCTACCCATTTGATGATGTAGGGGCTTATGCCAAGCTCAGTAAGTTTATCTATGATTCCTGAGTGAGGGACTGCATCAAAAGCTTTGGCCAGGTCTAGTTAAGCAGTATGTACCATTCTAGCCTCCTCCATGGCCCTGATGACTTTCTTGAAGAAGTGCACCAGATCAAGCAGGCAAGACCTCCCTTTGACAAAGCCAAACTGGGTCTGGTCCAGTTTTTGGAGAGCGTCTGTGCTGCTATTGATCAGGTCCATGGTAATTCTCTCCATGGCCTTGCAGATAAGACTGGTCAAGCTTATGGGTCTGTAGTTTCCTCGATCAATTGATGGGCCCCCTGTTGTGCAGAGGGGCAACTGTTGCAGTCCTCCATTCCTCTGGGACAAAGCCCATTCAGAGACTGTGGTTAAAGAGGATTTCTAGTAGCCCTGATAGATTCTGTCTTAAGCTATTTAAGAGGAATCTTAGAATGTTGTTGGGACCCATGGAGGCTGTGTTTTTGGCTTTAGCAAGTGCAGTAAGGACCTGTTCCCTTATAAAGACCAATTAGGGGGTTGGTTGCAGGTATTTCTTTGGGTGTGGTAGGAGGTGATGGGGGGAGAAGTTTGAAATGGACTTATCACCCAGCAGGTTTGCTATAGTTTTAGGCTGGGAATAAGTTTTGCCATTCATGATTAACTCTGCACATTTCTGAGTGTTTCCCCTGAGGTTACAAATGTAATTATAAAAAGTTTTTTGGTAATCTGTCACCCTGGAGGCTATCTTTGCCTCATAGTTTGCTTTGGCAGATTTGACCAGCTCTCCAATTTGTTTGTTTAGACTGGTGAGTGTCTTTTTGCAGTGTATGTCTGTTCCTTCTTGGCTTTGGAAAGAATTTATTTTCCTTTTGTTGAATATCCTATTTATGCTAAGGATCCACCCAAGTGGTTTATTTTTGCCAGTAATCATAGGTTTGACTCAAACAGGTTGTGACATTTCCTCCTTTGAGCCAGTAATCAAGGAGCCGGAATCCTCACCACTGACACCGCTGATGGAAGTTGACTTGGAACAAAGATAGATGCACACAGTATTTAAAGATGCAGCTCTCTACATGAAGCACAAAATCCCTTAAGAGCACACAGGGAACACACTCAGTTCAGGCTCTGGGTTTCCCTCTCTCACTAGTCCCTAGTAAGACTCTCCACTGGCACAGCTACAGAGATGAGTCATCAGCCAAGTATCCAAGCCAAGTCTTCCAACACTCTTTCTGTGAAACCAAAGTTCTGTGTCCCTGGTCCAAGTAGCTGAGACAAACACTGTTTCAAATTTGATTTGCACAAACACTCACACACAAACACACACACACACACACACCTGGGAAAGGCTGGCACAGATTTCCTTGCTCTATTACACTTTGCTTAGACTATAAGGTAGTTACTGTCACCAGACACTAAAAAGCCAGCTATTCTAAAGCTCTTACAAGGGTATGCAATTATACTGAGAGAAACTGATAATAATATAAATGGTAGTGTTTGACCAATGCCGTAAGGCTCTCAGGAGTGGCCACAGTGCCACCAAATAAATATAAGCATTCTCAAAGGTTAAAATTTTCTCCAAAGAACTAGCTACAATGAGAAGTTTAAATATATTTAATCACAAATAATAAAAGAACATGAAAGTACTA
The DNA here is from genome assembly GCF_019279795.1 of Protopterus annectens. Classification (NCBI taxonomy): domain Eukaryota; kingdom Metazoa; phylum Chordata; order Ceratodontiformes; family Protopteridae; genus Protopterus; species Protopterus annectens. The sequence continues at coordinate 691,533,499 of NC_056730.1, read as the reverse complement.
CATATCTATTTGCAATAAACACCAGAGTTTCAGACACAGGAAATATTAAAATAACACAGATGAATAGATTCACACAAATACAGAAAAATAGTACTTAACTAATCTCTATATTTTCCTGACTGATCTAAAGAATTACTATTTTGGTTACTTACTAAAACAAGGCAAGATGAATTAGGTGAGCGATCTTTCTATGTCAGGTTACAAAAACAGACTGCTTTGAGACTTCTTTCTAATCTAGTATCAAAATATAATTTTAGCCCTGAATTACAGAATGACATCACACATATCTTATTGTCTGACTTCTGGTTCCCATATTGCCCCCCTTTACTACAAACTGAACCAGAATCTCACAGATATATGTTACCATACTCACAGATAGTGCTTTGCTAGGATGTGTTATAACATCTGGAAGCTTTAAAACCATTTTGACTCTTCCACACTTCCAGGGTAGCAATTAGTTCACTGCTAAGGATAATACTAAAGGCTTTCTAGTCCTTGTTTTCACAGACATGTTATCTCTGGCTGCAATCAGAACTCTAAGATGCACCCCTGGATTTAATAAACTCCATGTAGGCATAGTGTACAGCCTACATAGAAGGTACTGTGGTAGTGTGTGCGGTTCCCCATCGGTAGCATGCCATGCATATTAATGATGGTGCCTTGCTAAGGGAGAGCCATGGAACACAGTTATTGAATCAGTGTGTCTGCAGATGAGTAACACAGCCCCTGCACTGTCAAAGTGCAGTATATCAATGTATATACATATACGTATTACATTTTTTTTAAGTTTGTGTGGCTCATCATGGTGTGCAGCAATTGACATGTGCTGGACATCTAAAAATAGAAACAGATACATTTAATTATGAAAGCAAAGGCCAAGTTTAGGCATAGCTGAGTGGGTTTGCATGGCACGGCTTAATGCTCAGCAGTGCTTACACGTAGCTGAGAGGTATATGTAAAAGTATAGCAGCATTCTACATATTCATGTAGCCAAGTGGGTAGAGTTACAGCCTCTTGTGCAGTAGTTGTGGGGTTTGAATACATCGAAGAGAAATTAAGCAATCATTTTTGCAAGACAAATCATGCCAAATATTTTTAAATCATGGTCTGCCTCGCTCAGCTAAACTCTGCTAAGCCATGATAAGAACTACTTAAACAATCTCTGTTTTAGCACCACTTCACAGTGCTTGGCCCTGCTTGGCTGTGCTTAGCTGGTTTGCATACTGCTAAGCATTGCTAAGCATTGCCAATTTAAGAACTGCTCTGTTGAGCTGAGCTGGTTTGTAAGCTTCTACGTGATGTGCTGCATTTTTAAATATTGCCCAATGGTATGTAAGGGGTGGAAAAGGGGCTATATTAAACTCAGTAGGCAGGAATACACCATAATCTATTGGAGTTCTGTCTCTGAAGGATACAATGGCAGGTGTTGGAGAGGTTCAAGCTTTAGAGTGCAACAGTGAGGCATTGAGGAGTCCAGGGTCATGGTCAGACTCCTAGTGGAAAACCATGAAGACCAGCTCATGCAAGGAGGTTACCGGGGCTTGGAGTACAATGTGGAGGCCTCACCAGTGCAACTGACAACCCCCTCACCAGTGAGCAGTGTTGTCACCACCATGATGACCTGAAAAGAAAGAAGGGGCTCTCTTATATGCTTGGGTCCAAGAATTCCAGGTGGGAAATGCTCCACATCTGTAAAGAAAATGAACACTGGCCGGTGAAACTGGATACAAAGTTTAATTAGCACTTTCGTCAGTTGTTACACTTGACTTCTTCAGTTAATCTGAAGAAATCAAGTGTAATAACAGACGTAAGTGCTAATTAAACTTTGTATCCAGTTTCATCGGCTAGTGTTTGTTTTCTTTACATTACTGGTTTTATCTGTGGCTGTTGGCTGGAAATGTTCCACATCTGTGTAAGTATGTTTAGCTGTGTTTCACCAATATTTAATTTTGAACTTCTGCTAAACTGGTATGCATAATGGTGTGCTTCTCTCTCAACAGCTGCAGAGGTGAAAGCTCACAGCATCAAGGTGCATGCAGGGCACATGGCCATGTTGCACTGTGAGCGTGGTGAGTACAGCTGAATTATGTTATCTATACTCATATAAGACAGAAAAAGAGTAGAGCATGAGCCATTTATGTACAAAACACTTGTAGTGCAATATCTGTGGAAGTGCAGCTGCCTAATGCCAACTGTTATGCAAGAAAAATTCAAAACTATTCCAGTAACTGCAAGAAGGTATCTGCAATAAACTGTTGTGTAATACTTGTGGAACTGGAGCTAATATTTCCACCCAGTAACAATATATTGTGTACACCTGCATTTTATTTAGTAATGTATGGGTTACCTAGAATAGCTGTCATGATTGCATTACATGCATGCGTGTTTAACTGTCACTGCAATGTACTATAACACTGTAATAGTACTACCGGGTCATATTTTCTTTCCAGGTGAGCTCTAGGTAAATATCCATCAGTCAGATTTCAGCAGTGAATCAGTAGCTCAGTTTGTCAAATGCTGTGTACATAGTACATTTTTACACACACAGACTAGGGCTCAAATCCAGTGCTATGTACTAATAAATATTACAGAGTGAGATAAGTTATGATGACAGATATTCTCTCCACTGGGGTTACTGGTACAATTATAAGGTAGCCTATATTATGTGTAAATAACTGTGCATTCAGATTTCACAAACTGTTAAAATCATTACCACAAATGTGCTATTAGGTTCATAGGTTCATAGGCAGGTACTAGGCTATCTGCCCAAAGGTATTTATAAGCCTAGCCAGAATGTGTTGGATTTCACCGCCCCCTTAGATTAGTTCCCTGTGCCTCTGTCCAGCAGAGCTGCTGAAGTGATCCCCGAGGTAAACTTTCGGTTTCCCATCCACTCGTCAAGGTTTCTTTTGAAGAGTGTCAGCAAGGAGCTCTGCCTAATGTAAATTGGGATCTTGTTTCAATGCACTGGAAGTCTCTGGGACAAGAATCTATCCCTCCAGCACATCCTATTTATTGTTGTGATGAGTTTTAGATCCCTAGAGCATGTGGTTCAAGGGGATAAGGTTTTTTTTAGGTGGAGCAAGTCCATCAATTCTGGGTTGGACATGGCCTTGTATGTCCGGCAGAGATGACCTCTGAGTAGGCAGTATGCAATCGAGTACAGCTGTAGTTTCTTCAATCGAGCTGCATAGGGCATCTGTTTGAGGCCAGTGATCCTCTTGGTGAGGTACTTCTGTGGTCTTTCCAGCTGTTGCAGGTATCTTGTAAGGTACATCCCAAATGGGGCATTGTACTCTATGATGAGTCTGATGAGTGATGAGTAGAGGGGCACAATGACCTCTTTTGATCTGGATACAAACCCTTTTGTGATTAGGTGGGCCACGTAGAAGGATTTTCTAACCACTTTGGCAATGTGATTATCAAAGGTGAGATTACTATCTGCTAGGGTTTCCAGATCCCTTATTACGTCTTCCGTATTTAGGGGACTACCACCTATGTGGTAGCTTGTGGGTACTTTGTTTTTTCCAAAGGGGATGACTATGCACTTTTTGGCATTTAACTTGAGGCCATGATTTTGACACCAGATGTTCATCTCAGTGAGACCCTTTTGGAGGATGTCTATGTCAGCCGGAGAGTCAATTATAGCCCCTAGTTTGCAGTTATCTGCGAATCTGGTCAACCATAGTCCTCCTGCACTTGTCTGTACCTCTGAGAAGTATATGCAGAACAGGAGGAGTCCTAGGACTGAGCCCTGGGGAACACCACTTGTAACCAGTTTAGAGTCGGACCTAGCTCCCGAAACTCTCACCATGTGGGTTCTGTCCATGAGCCAGTTGGCAACCCATCTTGTGACATAGGGGTTTATATTCAGGCTGGTGAGCTTGTCTATAATACCAGAATGGGGAATGGTGTTGAAGGCCTTTGCGAGGTCTAGGTAGGCTGTGTGTACCACTTTTCCCACATCTATAGCCTTGGTAACTGTCTCAAAGAAGTCCACCAGGTTTAGGAGGCATGATCTGCCCTTAACAAAGCTGATATGGGTAGGGTCCAGTGGTTGGAAGTTCCCAATGTCTCTGTTAATGAGTTCCATGATGATGCACTCCATAGCCTTGCAGACCAAGCTAGTCAGGCTTATAGGGCGGTAGTTCACTGGGTCTGTTGTGGCTCCACCTTTGTGGAGCGGAATAACCAATGCTGTGCGCCACTCTATGGGTATGTAGCCTGTGGACAGGCTGAGTTTTAACAGTGTGTTTAGGTGAGGGGTTAGTTCATCTTTGAGCTTGTGTAGGACGCAGCCTGGGACACTGTCCAGTCCCATTGATGCTGTGTTTTTGGCTTTGGATAGGGCTGTTTTAACCTGAGTGTCTGTGATTTCAGGGACTCTACATTCTTCTGGTATGGTTATGGGCCCTTTTGGGGGTTAGAGGGGGGGTGAAGTTTGCACTGAACCTGTCTGCCAGAATGTTGGCGATATCGGTTGGTTCAGTGTATTTTGTGCCATTCTGCACTAACTCCGAGCAGATCTGAGCATTGCCACTTAGATTCTTGACATAGCTGAAGAATGCCTTGTGGTTATCTTTGGAGTCCTTGACAATTTTTCTTTCAAAGCTCACCTTGGATGATTTTATGAGGGATCATAGTTTCTTGCTGATACTGATCAGGGATGTCTTCTCTTCTTGGGATTTTACTCTTTTCTGTACTAGTTTCCTCCTTCTATTGTATAGCTTGTTTATGGCAGGAGTCCACCAGACTGGTTTCTTTTTCTTGGAGGAGTGAGTCTTGGTTTTGCTTGGGATGGCATAATCCATGCATTCTTGTAGGTGCCCATAGAATGCATTAGTAAAGATTTTACAGCTTGGTTATCCTTCAGCATGGGGGCTTTGAAACTTTCCACCTCGATCTTAAGTAACATGAAGTTTGCTTTTGAAAAGTTTTTCACAGTGGTTTTCTTTGTTTATGGTCAGCGAGGGGTTGACCTCCGGTGTGGAACACCAGTCGCCCATGGTGGTGATTGGCAGGTCCAATATGTTGTCAGCTCTGGTGGAAGTGTTGACCAGTTGTACCAGGGCATTTGAGTTTATAAATTCTAGGAAATGTTGGGAAAGGGAGTTTGTACTTGAGTAGTTCTCCCAGTTAATGTTTGGGAAATTGAAATCACCCAATATTAGGGTGTTTGGTAGGACCTTTATGTTTCCCAGTATTTCCAGAAATGTGGAATGGGGGTCCTGGGACATGGTGGGTGATCTGTAGCAAGCTACAATTTGAAATGCAGTTTTGCCCATTGTTAGTTGCACGTGGATAATCTCTGAAGCATTCTGCTGTGCCACTAACCTGGAGGCGTGGATATCCTTGATGAATATGGATGCGCCCCTGTCTTTTGTATTTTGGTTTGGGTTCTGTGGCTGAAATGTATGGCATGAGTTGTAGCCTGGTAGTGCTGGGGTGTTCTCTGGAGCCTTTAACCAGGTTTCTGTTACTGCACATATATCGATTTTCTCCATACTGAGGAGTGCCTCGAGTGGATGCATTTTGAGGTATAGACTTCTGGCATTGAGTAGCATTACCCTGAGTTTTTTGTTACTTGTGCTATTTATGGCAGTGGATTTGTCTTATGAGCCTTGCCTGGGTTGGCAAGAGCCTTGGCCAGTATTCGAAAGCCTAAGGGTGACAGGTGCAAGCCATCACTAGCAAAGCAGCAGTGGCCTGTCGAGCATGTCATCCCAGGTGGACAGACACTGGATCCCCTTTGAATGACACCAGAAACTTAGCCAGTTGTTGAAATCGAGAATTCTTTCTTTATACCGTGGTATCATTCTTGGTGAGGGCAGGATATTACTCAGGGTCAGGGTCATACCGGCCTGGGCTATGTGGTCAGAGAGCTCTTCCATGTCTCTTTTCTTGTAGTCCAGGGAGGTATGGCTCAGGTCATTCACACCAACATGGACAATGACAGAGTCATATTTGTACTTGTTCTGGAGTGACCTGAGTGCTTGTGTTATGTGGCAGATCCTGGCACCCGACAGGCAGCTAACAGTAACCTTCTCCTTGTTCAGCCTAGTGAGTGGGACGTCAGTGTGCCTGACTATAGAGTCAGCTATTACTAGTATGTTGGGTATGTTATTTTGCCTTAAGGGCTGTGATTGCATGGCACACTGGTTTTGTGAAGTATGCGTTTCATGGTTTGTGTTGGGAGGCGGATGTTGCTTGGATGTTTGCTTTGCAGGTCTCCGTTGTTTTTGCAGATTTTTATTTAGAGCCTCCGAGTATGTTTTCATGTATTTATGTGTGTTTTTTGCCAGTGCTGCATTAATAGGTCTATGTGAGACTGGTGGTGTGATGCAAGTATTTCCCTTCTTCTCTTGACTGTCTGATCCAGTCTTGGGTTGAGAGAGCTTAGCCTCCAGTTTGGCTGTATTATTGCATCTCTCAAATGTATTAGTGTTTGTTGGTAGGAGAAGTGGGTTGTCTGTGTACATGAGGCTGTTTTAACATTGCCTCAAAATGCCCAGATTCACCAGTTGGACTGGAGAGTACACTTGAAACTGTCCTTTGGACATGCCTGGATAGGTACAGTGAACTGTTTTACTGGATGGCTGGTAAGGTCGAATAGAGAGCCTTGTCCTTCTGTACAGTACAGGAGGGTCTAGTGCTAGGGTTTATAAGTACTTGCTATAAGTTTTGAGCAAATGCCAGGCTGAGAAATGAATGGCTTGTGTGCTTAAGTTGAAAGTTTGTCTAGTTCCAAGGGAAAAATTGAGGAGGAGACTTTGTGGAGTAGTTTTACCCTAGCTAACCGGCACTGCCCGGGGTGCAAAACCAGGCAAATACGGTATTTATAGCAGGGAAATGAAAGAGATAGAAATTAGCTCAAAATGGTGGATAAGCTACTAATTTCTGGGCTGAAACCACTCCTCCAGGGACAGATAGGCTGCTCAAAGCTCCCCTCTCTCACAGGTGAACAGAGAACTTCCTTCTATCCAAGTAAGGTATGGGCAAACACAGAGATTTGTAACACAGCCCTGAATTCAGCACTAACCTGAAAACTGGACTATACTAGCTTAGAAAGGTGGGGAACAAGTATATATATATATATATATATATATATATATATATATATATATATATATATATATATATATTTTTTTTTTTTTAGAAAATAAGATAAAGGAAATCTGTGCAATAATAAATGATATTAACATAAAATAAATAAAATGCGTACTCTTGCTATGGCTGTATGCCTGCTGTGACTTGGAAAGGTTGCTGTTGTCAGTTAATAGATGTGATGTACATGTCCCCTGCAGGCACTGCTATTGGGTTCTATCCCCATGCCTGCCAGAAATATTACGGTATCAGTCAGTTATTGATAACAGATATCATTCTCTCCACAGGAACTGCAGGTAAATGGGTGAGATAGCTTATATTGTTGTGTAAATAAGTGTTTGTTCAGATGTCACAGACTGCTGAAATCATTACCAGCAATGTGCTATTAATGCATAAAATAAAGGAAATACATGAAATTATAGTAAAATATAATAAAATAAAATAAATAAAATGTGTTCTCTTCGTATGGCTGTATGCCTGATGTGTCTTGGAATGTTAGCTGCTGTCAGTTATACATGTGATGCACATGTCCCCTGCAGTCACTGCTATTGGTGTTTATCCCCATGCCTGCCAAACAAGGCATGACAGTTGTGTACTGTCTTTACTATACACATACATGTATCTCAAGTGTCCCGCTGTCACAGAATGCAATTACTGTTGCATAATCCCTCTGTCACAGATGTATCATCAACATGGTTATATGTCAGTAGCAAGGTAGCAGTACATCAACCCACAGTACACCATGGTAGGTCCATCTGATGTGCAAGTGTTCTTTGTAGTTGTGTACCTGCAGATGTTACTGCTTGCCCCACAGTGTCCCATGCAGATAGCTTGAGAGGTATGTACATGCCACAGCAGCTATACGGCAGATTTACACATAAAGAAAGAACAGACCTGCAGAGTAGATAGCATTACTGTTTTCAAGTATATAGCCCATGATGGTATTAATGGACTATATTTCTCTCTCTCCCCACCAATAATCTTCATACATTTATTATTGTTATATATTGGTCATGGTTTACTATTAACATATGGTGTTCCATAAATGTTATTCTGGGGCATGTGTTTTATTAATGTTATGTAGTATTATGGTTGCATATTAGCATATCTTGTTGAATCACCTATTCTGTTGGCCTTATGCTGTAACTGTTACTGGCAAGCTGTTGTTATACTGAATGTTTTGTTATATATTGTTGTGTTTCACATAATATGCATTGATCTGTCATGGGGTTATTTGCAATGTTCTGGCATACTGTTATTACTTACACTGGTTTTGTTCATAACTCATCTATATGTATTGGTTTACCTGCATAATCACAGCATGTCAGAGTAGGCCTGTTCCTGGTGATCTGCCTACTCTTCCTCAGTCAGCTGTGGCACTAGGTCTCTGAACGTCTGGGACCCAAGCCGGCATTGCCCCCTCCACTGTCCCCACCACTGTCCTAGCACCACCTTTAGGTGGAACTGCCTCAGGGGACAGGGCCCATACCCCCTGGGAGCAGGGGCAAAGGATGATTTGTCACCCAGGATCAGCTACCAGCTCTGGTGTGTAGGATTGTTCATAGGAGCTATGAACAGCATCTGCACCAGAATGAGGGAAGACTAGACAACCTAATGGAGCCTGGTGGCCCCGGTGCCCTGCGTCCAGCACAGCCACCTTTAAGGCAGTGAAGAAGCAGTGCTGACTGCCCATGGGTGGGGATCTCAGTCATGCTGCTGCCATCTGGAGGCACATGCCCCTCAGATTCCACAACACCCTCCCCGTCTAACTTGATTGTCCCCGTCATGTGTCACAAACTGCCCCTGTCAGCTGTCTTGTCTGTCTTGCCTGTCTGCAAATGCAACATGTCCTACACAACTTATGTCCCCACACATACCTACATCCCTCCCCCAACATTCCATTCTCTCCTTAATAAGATAAAAAAGTGGCCACCTGTCCCACAAAAAAAAATTACATCATATATAGCTCTCCATGTTGCACATATGTCCACTGGACACAACTAATTATTACATTAATTAATTAATGAACACATTTATGTTGCCCTTACCCCTATCTATGGTGTGTAAGGCTCCAAATTCTAAATTCTGTAAAACCTGCACAGCTGTTGCTGTACAAAAAATGAAAAGCTATGGACCTTTCCTACACCCTTCCTGCACAACCCTACCTACCTTTCAGTATATTTCCCCCCTGCTTGTCCCCATTTCACCAGTGTCCTATCATCCCATTTATCTTTTCTTTAATAACATTTTAGTGCAGGTTTATGTGGAGCTAAGCAGTGCGCCACATCACGCAAGCCCATGCAAACCTGCTTAATAGTGCTTAAAACTGCCTTAATGGTCTTATGTGTTTCTTACAGTGTCAGGATGATTAGCAAAATAGTCATCCCTGCCACGTCTGAAATCCAGGCCCCTGTCAACTACAGTATAGTGCATTAGCCCAGTAGGCCACTCAGCTCTGAATTAAAACAGGTGTTTCCAGCAAAATGCACTGATTGCCACTGACAGACTGCAAGTACATATAATGAGGAAAAATAGGTGAGTACGTGGGACTGTGATGCAAACACTGCACCAGTACGCAACCAAACAAATAATAATGGAAGTACATCAGGTATGGGATAGTAGGCATTCCTGTCAACTGTACAGATTGTTGCAGAATGTCCACAGTGTTGCATCCTATTTTTGGCCTAGTTTTCATAACATTGTATTTTCTGGCAAAGAACTGGCAAGTCATTAAAGATTGAGGTTAGAACATCATGACAGACATTTAAGTTTCACACTTCTTACCCTTCAGAAAACACATTGTAATGCAACATCTGTTATTCTATCAGCATTCTACATCTGTAAGTGCAATATGTTGTTTGTTTCTATTTTGGGGCCTTTGTCCCACTTTTACTTATGGCTTTGTCCAGATTTCTTGTTCTAAGAGGTTGAGAGGTATGATAGCAGGTAATTGTTCCCTGTTATCAGAAACATCTTTAAACACACCTGCTAATGCAGCAATGGTAGACTATATGTGTACAACTGGGACCCTGCTGCATAACAACTGCCTTTGAAAGCCCTTCACATGATGATGGATGCAGACAACATGTGTCACAGACTGTATGCATGCACATATATCTTCCAAATACACCTGCTGCAGCACTGACTCAATACCTCAGTCTGTTAAATGCCTTGCATGTAGTATATTTTGCTATCCACAGTCCTTGGTTCGAATCCAGTGTGCTGCACATCAATTACATTCTTGTTGCTGCTACTGCATTAACTGCTGCCCATGTTTGCAAGTCAAAGACCTGTAAGTAGGAACACACTGCATGTATTTCTATAGCCAACTATATGCTGCCTACTACTCTGTGACTGGCACTGTGACATAAAAGATGTACCTTACACACATGCCTGGATTGGATTGTAAAAGTACACTTACCCTGGCTCTGCTGTGATGACACAGATGACACTGCTGCCTCAGTTACATGTACAGCTTGCTGTCCTCCAAAGAGGTCACACTCCCCACTATGTGTCCTAGGCTGCAGCTGGAACATATGCAGCTGTATGTTAAGCTAGCTGCTACAGACCTACCATACCTCACAACCCCCTAGAATAAGGGATCCAGACACAATCATACATAAAGGGGGGTGGGGCAAAGGTCCTGCGACAGGGACATGTTTCACAGTTTGCCCCTACAAAGCTAGTGAGTTGACAGAATAGCAACTATTGCATCAGCATGCAAAGTCTGATGGGTATGACGTCTGACATACACATGTCCTCTCTCACCTTACTGACTTCAACCCACAATGTTTACCACTGAACTGCCAGATAATCACAATGCCATGGGACAATGGGCAAACATATCATGCAAAACTGTGGACATACCTCAGAAATATCAATAGTGGACAGTATTTGTACCTACCGTCTGTGATTCTGTAGTCTCCATACCTCACTAATGTCCATCTCAAAGTATAAGAAAGGGGCCAAGGCCTACATGAAATGTCTTAAATATTACACTGCGGTGCCATGTCACTGGCTAATGAAAGTGCAACCCAGCTGTTTTGGATGCAGTTAGCAAGTCTGAGGCACAGAGTGGTGCACAGACAATTACCCATTAATGAGCAGTACATACAAAAAGCAATCAATTGACTATGGGGAACGGGTCTGTATGTTGTTTTGCTCACACAGACAATGGTTTTGCAGGCTATTTTCTGAGGAATACTTCATAGGTTCATAGATTCATAGGTGTGTACTAGGCTAATGGCCCTGGAGCCTTTCAAGCCTAAACCATAGAATTGCCCTGGCATCGTGCTGCCTGACATTAGTTCCCAGTGCCTCTATCAAGCATAGCTACTGAAGTGATTCCCTGGGAGAACTTTCTATTACCCATCCATGCATCACGATTTCTCTTGAAGAGGGTCAGCAAGGTGCTCTGCTTGACATGTATGGGAAGTCTATTCGATAGCATGGGCAGTCTCTGGGTTATGAACCTGCCCCTCCAGCTTGTTCTATTGATTGTGGTAATAAGGTTGAGGTCTCTGGAGTGTGTAGTGTGGAGGGATTGGGATTTCTTTAGATGTAGCATTTCTAACAGAGCTGGATCAGACAAACCTTTGTAAGCCAAGCAGAGATCATAGGCGATATGAGACAGAAAATGGTTGGAGTTTTTTGAGTCTGTCCATATAGGACAAGTGTTTAAGGCCTAGGATCCTCTTTGTGAGGTATTTTTGCTGCCTCTCCAGTTGTAGGTGGCTAGTGAGGTACATGCCACATGAGGCATTGTACTCGATGATTGGCCTAATGAGGGAAGAGTAGAGGGAGACAATGACCTCTTTCTTCCTGGATGCAAAACCCTTAGTAATGAGATGTGCCACATAGAAGGACATTCTGACCACAGTGGAAATGGGGTGGTCAAAAGAGAGGTTGCTCTCAACCTGTGTTCCCAGATCTCTTATGACTCCTTCTGTGTTCAGTGGACTACCATCGATGTGGTAATTCATCGGAACTGGGTTTTTCCCAAAGGGGATGATGACACATTTTATGGTATTGAGCTTAAGGCCATGGTTCTGTAGAATATGAACAGCCAAAGCATGTGTTTGAGGGAATTGAGTATGTGGCTGTTTGCATGTGTTAAAATGTACTGTGTACTGTGAATTTTGAATGAACTTTGAGCAATGAGAAAATACTGAATAACAAGAGTCTGCCTGAAAGCAGAAAATGTGCCTTTTATGGAAGTGCGTCTGATTTTCTTTCTCTGCCTAGAGATATGATGATGTAAACTGCCTCATGTTTACGGGTAAACCTTTAATTGGTTAATTGCCCTGTATAATGATCTAATTGGTTCATTTTTATATGTTTCTACTGTCAGCAATATCACCAGTATATAAGCTTGTTGATTCCTTTGTTCTGGGAGTCTCCCTGGTGCTTTCCATGAGGCTCCCACACATGTGTACTGTAGTTAATAAACACCACTGAAAGAGAGAAAGAACTGTATTTGTTTTCATTTTCAAGGTAATGTGTAAAGTAACAATTGGTGCCGTTTACTCGGATCTGAATTGAGAACAAGCTGCAGCAGTCAGGAACTGAATGAAATACTGCCAACAAAAGGGCCCATAACAGATTTTTCTGTTTCGGCAGTGTTTCTTTTATTTTTCTACACCTGTCTGCTTTAAAGATTTGCAAATATTTTTTTTTTTTTTTTAAGCAGAAAATGGAATGATTTCTTTCATTCAGTTGTTTTGAGGTAAGTGGCATGCATTTCTTTTTCTGCTATCGAATGTGCAGTATGAGTGTGGGTTAATACGGAAATACTGGCGACATACATATGAAAGGAGGAATGATAGTGGGGTAACAAGACGTTTATATAACGCCTTAGCTAAACCTATGTTAAACAAGTATAGCCTACTGAGTAAAAATTGGAGCGAGTGCAGGAAAAATAACTGAGCCAGAAAGAGGTACACCAGCTGGTTATATGTTTTATCATGTGTCCCGGGACAGTTGTATGTTTTTAAATCAGTGGATCGCCCTTTCTAAAAATGACGGTGACCTTGCTTTTCCCAAAAATGGTAGTTTTAATAAAGATATTTTGACTAACTTGCGAAAGAAATTAAAAAAGAAAGGAAAAATACCAGGGTTGTGCTGGGCAGCTTTTAATGATTGGATGTGTGAGGCTAAAGAAAGGGAAAAGGACTCGGTAGTCAGTAGTCTTAAGGATAATCAACAAAAACTAAAAGAGCAGATAAAGGAACTGTGGCATACTGTGAGTAATCTAGATGTAACAGATGGTAAATGCTTAAGGGAACCACCCTTTAAGGGATTATATCCTGTACAGGAATTAAGTAGATTGCAAATAACTGAATCATCTGAGGATGATAACCCATGGTTCCCCCCACCCCCTACGGCTCCTCCACCACAGTATCAGCCTTCACAGGTTCAAGACGGAGCAGTGAGCTCCACAATAGAGGGTGAAGGCCGGTGGGGAGAAGAGCAG